>NC_090757.1:35000-37384 GCF_036898095.1 Palaemon carinicauda
CAACGATGTGGGAGTTAATCCGAATGGTTTGATGATTATTTACGGAGGAAAACTTTTGAAGATTATCAATGAAATGGAGTAAATGGAGATTGGCATCGATATCGCAATAGCTAAAGCTTGCTTCACACGTCCAGATTGATGTCACGCAGTTTTGTCCACGCAGTTTTTCTTCGCGAGGATAACCATTTGGTTTAGTCTGCGCGGACAACAATGCGTTTTTTTCACAATGGATAAGGCTCGCTTCACATGATCAGATTGATGTGTGCGATTTTGTGCGGACAGCCACGGGGCTTTTTCTGCAAGGAGAACTACACATGTTTTTTCCGCGCGGACAACTGCACGGTTTTCTCAGCGCAGTTTTGTCCGCACGGATTGGATTAGATGAATTTCCGAGCGGCAGTGATTTACTAGACGCGAGCACTGCTAACACACGCTGTTATAGAAGCTAATAGACCGCTGAGAGAAAATCCTCTCTTGTGAAGACATGCCTCCTGACGAGCGGAAATATTTCCGTACGGAAAAAAATCCATTCGTGTGAAGCGAGCTTAAGAGTAAACTGCCTTTAGACTCAAGTCATTCCGTTTTCTGGTCATCTTTTCATATTTGAAGATATCCTGATTGTGAAAGATATGAAGTTTTTTCTATAGAACCTCTGCAAATAGTAAAATTCTGTTTTCTCATATTCTTATCTTTAATCCAAATATTATTTGCTAAATATTTTCATTGCATAATGAAACGTCTATACAGTAAAAAATTCAGATTTTTAATTTGTCAATGTCAACACATCTTTACATTGCATCATATACTATCATATAATTGTAAATAATAATAAAATCACAACATAGAAATAAGATGACACTTAGGGCATGAAGAACGTTCCCCATTTTTGTCTTAATGTTTTACCCCATATTAAAATAATGTATTATTTGGATGACTTTATCATCATCATCATTAAAGAGTTTAAAGAAACCTACGAATCTCATTTCTAGTTAAAGGAGTTGGAAAGCTTAATGAGGAAGGGGAAGGAAGAAAAATGAAAAGAACGAGGACAATATGGCGGTAATCTGAATCATTTATGTAATCTGCACTGCACCGTACAATACACTATATTTTACACCACCAGTCATATGGGGTACTAAATTCTAATGACAAATTGTATCATAAGAATGTTTATAATATTATTAATGTGATGCAAAGTATCTTTTTTAAAAAAGAAAATCCAAAATATTTATCCATTTTTATAACTATAAACTGCATAAATGCTAACTGCGTTTTTCTATTTCTTGCAGGTTCTCAGGAGAGGAAAGAGATATAAACTATATATTCCTTTAGAAAATCTTTAACTACTTGAAACTCGATCCGGATCCAAATATTGCAGTAACGGTTTCACTTATAAAAACCTAAACAAAAAAACAATTGAAAACTATACGTATATTTTTTGTTCGCTGATTATAACGTTAGATTCTCTAATATGTTCAGGTAAGTGAAAGTTAAAACTCTTCCCTCTTAATATGGACAGACACAATGTGAAACTATAATTTTTTAATTATCTACACTAAAGTAAGACCTCAAAATACGCATAAGTTTAATTTAAAGTTATTAAGATGAACAAAAACATAAGTGTTTTGAAATTATTTTGAAAAAAAAAATTCTTACTTTGGAGTTAAACGTTGACCATACAGCTTACAGAAGGAAAAAACATAACTGCTAAGGTTTTGAAATAACTTTGAAAACTAAAAAAAAAGTAAGTCGTCTCATTTTAGAGTTAGTTGACCATAAAGCTTTCAGAAGAAAAAGAAATAACATAACTTCTAATATTCTGAAATAATTTTGAAAACTAGAAAAAAAATAAGTCGTCTCATTTTAGACCATAAAGCTTTTAAATCAAAAGAAACTCTAATGAGAATAATCAGCAATGGGGAAGTATCACCAGAACCACCACTTCCCAAAGAAGCCTCTAAGAAGTGCGCTAGCTGAGGCTAATCCTGTACAGTTCACGAATGGTGAACTTATGACCGACCGTCCCGTCGATGCTAAAAGGAGGAGGATACCTGGAACCTGCTCTTGGAATGACGGGAATAAAATGAAATCGGGAACGGTAAAATGCAGCAGCAGCAGCATCAACAGACAGAGCAATGTTTTGTAGAGAGAAACGCTGTGATTACAGACATCGCATGGGACACAGACATCCGCTACTGTCACCTTGTCTACTCCTTTCTCTGGTGCTCTTCCAGACTTGCGCAGCCATCAGCGACAATGGTGAGTAGATCGTTTGTCATTTTATTATTATTATTATTAGTAGTAGTAGTAGTAGTAGTAGTAGTAGTAGTATCATCATAACTATTATCATCATCATTATTATATTTATCATTATCATTATTATC
>NC_090757.1:37884-42884 GCF_036898095.1 Palaemon carinicauda
GAGATATCGAAAGGAAGATAATACCGGATTTTTAATCTAAAAATACATAAAATAAAGCAAGGCATCAGCAACTATAGGTAGAGGGGCATTCAGAAGAGCGCAGACCTCCGCCGCAGCAGCTTATTTCTCGACCTTTCACTCGACCTTGACCTTGATCTTTGACCTTAACATGTATTAATTGGCATGGATTATCATACACTCAAATATGAACGAGGTTTGAAGCCTCTGTGAAAACGATGTACAAACTTATGGCAGATTTTAACATTTTGCCTGACCGTGACCTTCACCTTCCTTTAAACTTGACCTTCCAAATTTTAATAATTTACAGCTTTTTATATAACAGTTAATTCCTGCAAGTTTCATTACTCTACAATGAAAATTGTGGTCAGGTAACTGTTCACAAAAAAAAAAAAAAAAAAAAAAAACACACACAAAAAAAAAAAACATAACCTCCTTCCAACTTCGTTGGCGGAGGTTATAAGGCCTGGAAACATTTCCAAAAAGGCGATTCATTCCAAGACGCCATCAAAAGAAATCGCTGTACTTATTTTTGCGTTTTTATTTCTTCTTCAAATGGCAATCAATATCGATGCAGCGTTCCGACCACTTAACCCAAGGACGGCAGACAGCCAAACAATAAGCGAGAGACAAAACATCAATAAGTTGGCTGGACTTGTACACCATCGGACATCAATCTGACAAAAAGACGCTGCCTCGAGGAGGTTCGCCTCTACGAGGTCGAGGGGGAGAATCAATCTACTCGGCAGGAGTACTTACTTCTGCTGCTGGAAGCCAAAAGGTTCGTAGGGCAAACCAAAAGGCATCACTGCCTCGAATCATTCGAATTTGTTTGTTAATTTCATATCATTATTATCATCATAAATACTAGCTAAGCTACAACCCTAGTTGGAAAAACAGGATGTTACAAGCTCAAAATAATCTGACATATTCTTTCATCTACGCTAAACTTTTAATTACTTCTACATAGCTTTTCATTTCTCAATATATCAATTCTTCGCACATCACTATTATTATTATTATTATTATTATTATTATTATTAACTAAGATACAATCTTAGTTGGAAAAGCAGGATTCTATAAGCCCAAAGGACCCATTAGGAAAAAAAATGGGAAATGAAATAAGGAAACAGATATAATAATATACCTGAGTGTACCCTCAAGCAACAGAACCCTAACCCAAGAGAGTGGGAGACCATGTACATAGGCCATGACACAACCCACAACTAGAGAATGAAGGGTTTTATTTTGGAGTCGCTCTTCTACAGAGGAGCTGTTTACCCTAGCTAAAGGGTCTCTTCTAAACAAAGAATTTGGTGGCCGATGTGGGTAACGTCCCTGACTGGTGATCGCCAGACTGGTGATCGCCAGACTGGAGTTCCAGTCCCACTCAAACTCGTTAGTTCCTTTGATCACTGCAACCTCACCATTCTTGTGAGCTAAGAATGGGCAGTTTGAGGGAACCTATTTATCTGCTGAGTCATCAGAAGCCATTGCCTGGCCCTCCTTGGTCCTATCTTGGGTGGAGAGGGGGCTTAGGTGCTGGTCAGTCTCTAGGGCAGTGTCCTGCTTGATAGGACAATGTCATTGCCCATTGCCCTTGCCCTATCATGAGTGACCTTTAAATCTGTGGGTCGTAGCTGAAATATGAAAACATCATCAGATACCTATTCTCTATTTATCTAGTTCAGATCAGAGAACAAATCGAAAATAAAGGAGAGAATCGATCAACATGCTGCCTCTTAAATGACAAAGGAGCAAAAGGATAAACCCATTAAGTAGTAAAAAGCCATTATCAAGAGAAATTAAAAACAAAAAGGCGAGAGATTTCCAAAGCTTGACGGCAGAAGGAAAGAGTTAAGTCTCTGAACCGAGTAATCCTAAGAGGATTACCAATTCCCTCAAAAGTGAATAGGAGAAGAGGCGTCACGTAAGCTGAAATGATGGATTATCCAGCTGGTCTTGGATACTCCGTATCCTATGAAATATTATATATATATATATATATATATACATATACATGTGTGTGTTTATTACTATATATATATATATATATATATAAATTATATATTCATATTCATATATATATATATATATATATATAAAGAGAGAGAGGAGAGAGAAAGAGAACACAACAATGTTCACCACATTAATCCTTATAACTGTTGAATCTTATCATCTCTCATGCAGTTAAACCTGTGCAACCTTAGTTGCTTCATGCACCTACACAGAGAGTTCTAAAGCAGCTTATAGACCAATACACCACAAATTATGCTATTCAACTTCTCACTCGCTGGGACTCGTGTGTTTCCTCGACATCAAGGTCTTTATTTTCCAATGCGTCTCTTACACCACACATCCAATCCTTTCTAAGCCTTCCACCTCCTTTAACTTGGCACTTTGGAATTATAAAAACTTTTCACTAACCTATTGTGAACCATTCCTTCCATACAACCATATCAGCTCAAAATAATCTGACCTATTCTTTTACTTTCGCTATACTCTAAACTTTTAATTAGTTCTACATAGCTTTTTATTTCTCACCATATCAAATACTTCCCACATCACGTTATTATTTTTATAACTGATTAAGCTACAACCCTTGTTGGAAAGGTAGGATGCTATAAGCCATATAAGGGCTTTTACATGCTGAAGCCCTTATAGAATAGTGAGCCCGAAAGTATCCTCAAGCATGAGAACTAACCCAAGACAGTGGAAGACCGTGGTTTAAAGGTCGCTCATGAATGGCAAAGGCAAGGGACAGTGACAACGCCCTAGAGACTGACCATATATTATATGATCAGCGCCCAAGCCTCCTCTCCACCCAAGCTAGGACCAGGGAGGACCAGGCAGTGGCTTCTGATGACTCAGCAGATAGTTCTATAGACTCCCCCAAAAACGCCCCAACCTTAGCTCACTAGGATGGTAACGTTGCAGACACTAATGGCATTAACGAGCCTGAGCGGGAATCGAATCCTCGTCTGACAAACACCAGACAGAGACGTTGCCAATCAGCCCATACTACCCAAGACTGGAGAATAGTGGTTTGGTTTTGGAGTGTCCTTTTCCTAGAAGAGTTGTTTACCATAGCTAAGGAGTCTCGTCTACCCTTAATAAGAGGAAAGTAGTCAATGAACAATACAGTGCAGTGATGAGCACTTTGAATGAAGAACCATATTTTCAACACTTTCGTTCCAATCTCAGTCTTTTACATTTAACATCCCACTACATAGTAATATACGAAAACCAGTTAAACAATCAACTCAAATATACATCCATTGGCCTCCACAGACTATTAGTCTCTCTTGCTAATCTATTGGCTCCACAAATAATGGTATATTTCTTGTTTTATCTATTGGGTGACCCTCCTCTTCTTATCTTACTATCATCTGTTATAGGTATTCCGAGATACTTATGTGAATCAGTCAATTCTATTCCTCCATTGACCTATTAACATTCGGTTATCCTTATTACCTTATGCGTGTTCAAATTTACATTCAACTTCTACTTTTAATCACCTTAAGGCTTCTTTTACAGGCATCTGAAGTTCCTTTTCAATGGTTCCAATTTACCCACTCATACATAAAAGCCACTCACCCACACACACACACAATACATATTTACATATTTACATACATACATACATAAATATAAAGATATACAGTATATTCAAGCATTAAACTTCCCGTAAGAGGATTTTGAGCTAATGAACAATTAAGAGCAAGCCAACGCTGAACTACAAAGGGTGGATAAAGTGTTTTCCTGTTATTGAGAACTTAACTTTTACAGGGGCATTGTTAGTACTATTTTAGTCGATTGTTTTTATCACACACACACACACACACACACACATATATATATATATATATATATATGTATGTATGTATGTATGTATGTATGTATAATACACACATATATATATATATATATATACAGTATATATATATATATATATATATACATATATAACTATTACTAACATGCAACGGATCAAAAACTTGAAAATTTGGAATGATTTGGCAATTACATCGAATGGGGAAAATAGTTAAATGATGATGAATTTTGAACTCTGAAAAAGCCAGTAATTGGTAAACAAGAGACTTATTTTTACCTACCTATCGTACAGTGGGGTTATTGACCTCACACAGTAGGCTTACAGCTTATTGATGAAAACTAACTGCTATTATGTTCTTAATTGCATATTTTCTTGGTATCACAAGAGCAAAGGCCGATGAAATCATTATATCTTTGATGGGAAAAGTTCAGGGAATTGGATGATAAATATTTTGTAGTCAAAATGGAGATTTAACAATGAAAAAAGAGAAAGAAAAGAAGAATTGAGTTTCAGGCCATCAGGTTTTGAGAATAGAAGTTAATTGGATGGAACACTGTAAAGTTTTTAGAGAATATCTGTAAAGACTGGGCAAAATGAATTTTCCTCTCCAATATATAAAAAAAGGACAGAACATAGATATCAATTATTTTCTTCATTTGTATTTTTAGGATAAGCATCTCTCTCTCTCTCTCTCTCTCTCTCTCTCTCTCTCTCTCTCTCTCTCCGTTTAGTTTTTTGAAGAAATAATTAGACAGATAAACCATTCTTTCGTTTCATTTTAAGTCTTGCTTTTCATTTGAGTGATTTCTCAACTCAAACGATAAAAAACCGACATATGAAATAGAAATTAATATTTAAGTAGTATTAGTATGTATGTGTGTATACATATATATATATATATATATATATATATACATACATACATACACAAGTATACATAATATATATACATTTATATACATATATATGCATATATACTGTATATAAATGTATATATAATATATATGCATATATATATATATATACATATACATATATATATATATATATATATATAAAACCAAGGTGGACTATGATTTGATTTTCTGGACAGTACTTGTTTTTATCAAGTTCTTTTCGTGTGAAAGACAAATCGATCCACCAAGTG
>NC_090757.1:45384-55384 GCF_036898095.1 Palaemon carinicauda
ATATATATATATATATATATATATATATATATAAAATGTGAGACCGTTACATTAACTGACGTTAACATATATTCATACCTAAAGTTATGTATTATGTGTCTCATTCATTGTATGTCTCATTTATTATATGTCTCTTGTAAGTAAATACACCCCCTATGTAATCATATGTGTGTATGCATCATATTACAATGTTATTATGCATAATTATCCAATACATTACTAAGTGTGGCAACGCCCCGAAGACATGGCAACAATGTACTTACCAGCCTTGGGGCATCACACAGTGTGCTTGTATTATCGTTCGTCACCCAAGGCAGGAGTGTTTCCTGCCCGTTGTATTTTATTCTTGTATTGCACCTTCTCAATAGAACTTGAGTTAATTTCAAGATTGTGTTTCCTTCCCTACCTCGCAGGAACACCCCCCAACACTTGTATACGTGAATATGGAGTAGGGATTGATTAATATTTTGTTTCCCGTGTAGTGTCATTTAAATAGGGCAATTTCATTAGCAAAACATGAACAACCAAAATAACATTAATAATATTAAAAATAATAATAATAATAATAATAATAATAATAATAATAATAATAATAAAAATAATAATAATAATAACAACAACATCAAAACATCACAAGATTAGAAACCTGCAATTATACGAAACATCAGAAATGAGAAAAAAATAAGCAGACAACTATAGATTAAACTGTACGTCGCAATAGAGTCGGTACTGTATTTACAGGGCTTGTATAGAGGAGACGCGGGATTAAAGCCCCGGAAAATTTGATCGCTCATCTAATTAAAACAAAAGAGACATTCCGTACTTCGTAAGGATTAAGCCAATCTGAAACGCGAGAGAAAGAGAGACAGGGAGAGACAGAGCCGGTGAGAAACTTGATTCCATTTTATTATATTGCAAACAAGACGCTTCGGAGAGGGAATTCTCTTCTTTATTTACCTGTTTGTTTGTTTCTTTCGTTTTGTGTTTATCTAGCTGATGTCTGTTTGAAGATTCTGAGAGGGAATTCTCTTCTATATTTACCTAATTGCTTGTTTGTTTTTATGTTTATCTAACTAATGGATTTTTTAATATTCTGAGAGAATTCTCTTCTTTATTTGCTTGTTTTGCTTGTTTGTTTTTATGTCTCTCTAGCTAATGCCTGTTTCAAGATTCTGAGAGAGAATTCTCTTCTTTATTTACCTGTTTGTTTGTTTGGTTTTATGTTTACATAGCCAATGCCTGTTTCAGGATTCTGAGAGGGAATTCTCTTCTTTAATTACCTGTTTGTTTGTTTGATTTTTGTTTATCTAGCCAATGCCTGTTTGAAGATTCTGAGAGGGAATTCTCTTCTTTATTTACCTGTTTGATAGTATGTTTTTATGTTTAGCTAATGCTTGTTTGAATATTCGGAGAGGGGAGTCTCTTCTTTATCCACCTGTTTGATAGTTTGTTTTTATGTTTAGCTAATGCTTGTTTGAATATTCGGAGAGGGGAGTCTCTTCTTTATCCACCTGTTTGATAGTTTGTTTTTATGTTTAGCTAATGCTTGTTTGAATATTCGGAGAGGGGAGTCTCTTCTTTATCCACCTGTTTGATAGTTTGTTTTTATGTTTAGCTAATGCTTGTTTGAATATTCGGAGAGGGGAGTCTCTTCTTTATCTACCTGTTTGATAGTTTGTTTTTATGTTTAGCTAATGCTTGTTTGAATATTCGGAGAGGGGAGTCTCTTCTTTATCCACCTGTTTGATAGTTTGTTTTTATGTTTAGCTAATGCTTGTTTGAATATTCGGAGAGGGGAGTCTCTTCTTTATCTACCTGTTTGTTTATTTGTTTTTTTTTTTTGTTTACCTAGCTAATGCCTGTTTGAAGATTCTGAGAGGGAATTATCTTCCTTAATTACCTGTTTGTTTGTTTGTTTTTATGTATATCTAGCCAATGCCTGTTTGAATATCCTGAGAGGAACTGCTCTTCTTTATTGTGCTTGCGAAGGGTATGAATTCTCCCCTGTATGTTTCTGAGTTTATTTGATTGTGAGCAACTTCAAACAAAAACTACATTACCGATTTTGACGAAACTTGGTGGTCATGTCGGTTATGACACAAGGATGGATCTGCAACATTCTAGATAAAGTATATCAAAGTACAAGAATGCAACAGCACTTTAAAAATAATTGCAATGCTAAGCAAATGGCAAATAATTTTTTTTTTTTTTTTTTTTTTTGTGAATAACCTTTTGGAAAACTGCTGAACCAATTTAAACAAAACTTGGTAGACACGTGGGGATGGACCCAAGGATGAATCCATTAGAATTTAAAGGAAATATATCGAAGCACAAGTACGCAATGGATTTAAGATTAAATAGAATTGCTTGGCGTGGCGAAGGCATGCTCTCTACTGTGTGCCTTTCTAGTTTACCTAGTTGTTTCTTAATTATTTTAAAGTTTATATATCTAATACTCTTGTTTATTTACGTATCTATTTGTTTATCTATTTTTCATGTTTATCTATCTAATGAATGTTTGTTTTCAGAGAACTTTTGAGGTATGTTTTCTTGATCGTCTCAAGTTTTGGAAAAATATTGAACTTTTGTAAGGGTAAAGTTAAGGTGAGAAACTTATTTCCATGAAGCGAAAAACAAAATTAAAACTTTATTTTCGCAAAATGAGGGTCGGGTACTTTCATCGAGGTGTAAGCACCGTAATTGGGGCAATGAGCGTTGCATTAAAGTGATTAACACGGAATAAACAAGAAGGGGAACAGCGGTAGGAACAGAAAAAAAATAGGAATTACGAGAAAAAAATAATTATGAAAATGCAATGATGAAATTAAAGGAATATTTGGCGCAGATAATCTTGTAAATAAACAAGATGTTATACTAAATTGCAATGAATTTTATATATCACATATTTGGCACATATGAGACACAGCAGTTATAATCATAAGTGTTATTACTATTGTCACAAGGAAAATGATTAGCTTTAATAATAATAATAATAATAATAATAATAATAATAATAATAATAATAATAAAAATAATAATAATAATAATAATAATAATAAAAATAATAATAATAATAATAATAATAATAATCATCATCCATAAGAGATGCACAGTACCAAACGAAGATAAAACTTACTAATATAGAGACCATATAAAGATCCATAAGGCCTCCTTTGACGTATAATCAATCATCTAAGCCTATTAAATGCCACTAACATGTATATTATGATCAATGTAATGACCGTAATGTTAACATAACAGGCTGCTCTAAAATATATATGTGTATATATACATATATACATACATATATATATACATATATACATACATATATATACATATATACATACATACATATATATACATATATATATATATATATATAATATATATATACATACATATATATATATGTATATAAATACATATATATATATATATATATATATATATATATATATATATATATATATATATATATATATATATATAAACATATGCAAAATCCTTTCTTCTCGTTACCATCCCGTTTCTTGTCAGACCAAGGTTTAAAGGGCACTCACGAATGGCAGAGGCAGGAGACAATGATAATGTTATAGAAATTGACCATATATCCATATGATCAGCGACCTAGCCCCCTCTACACCCAATCAAGGATCAGGGAGGGCTAGGCAATGGGTGCAGACGTCTCAGCAGGTAGACCTATAGCCTCCCCCAAAACCTCCATCCTGAGCTCACAAGCATAACGATTTTACAGACACTATAAGAGGCTATCGAGGTTGAACGGAACTGAAACCCTAGTCCAGCAGAACGCTGGGCAGGGGTGTTTACTATAAACTACCACAATCGCAGCCTTGTGACCGGCCGGGTGGTTTAGTCACTGTCTATACAGGCTTGTCGGACCAGGGCTCGATTCCCGGACGGTCACAAGCTCTTGTCTTTGTGTGAGTTCGCCTGGGGCTCTGATCCCGAGGTCGTTAAGAGAATCCAGACATTAATGTATCAAAAATATATATGGCTTATTTGAATATATATGAAAAACACGTCTAAATGTGCAAAATTTACCATTATATATATATATATATATATATATATATATATATATATATATATATATATATATATATATATATATATATATATGTATATATATATACATATATATATACAGTATATACAAATATTAGTCGTTACTAGTCCACTGTAGAAAAAGGCCTCAGATATCGCAGGCTATCTACTACTTATATATTTAACCAAGGGATTTTATATGGCATCCTGCACGGTTACGCTCAGCTTTCCTTATTTTCCTCCCAGTCTGGGCAAGTAAAGGGCACTGGATTGCCCGTTCTAAGTTCCAATGCGCTCTTAGAAATACGAATATAACCCCCCCCCCCATATTAGTTTATTTATACATACACATACCCCCAAACAATAATCTATTACCAAGTCTCTATTTTTCCATAAATGGAAAAATGCCATTCTAAAATCTATAAAACAAATGGCGAATCGTATTCATTTTTATCCTGGCCTCCCAGTGCATTTTTTGAATCCCAAAATGTGATTATTTTACTCTCACTCAGGCTAAATTATTCTTTTCATCAATACCAAAATTGCGCGAAGATCAGTAGGATATATTCCAGCGCTAATGGATTAAGGCTGAACTGCGGAGAGTATTGATGGATATATATATATATATATATATATATATATATATATATATATATATATATATATATATATATATATATACATACATATTTATACATATATATATATATATATATATATATATATATATATATATTTATACATATATATACATATTTTTACATATATATACATACATACATATATATAAATATATATATACACATATATACACACACACATATATATATATATATATATATATATATATATATATATATATATATATATAAATATAAATACATTTGTATATATATATATATATATATATATATATATATATATATACATATATATGTATCTACAAACATTTATATGTATATATATGTATATATATATATATATATATATATATATATATATATATATATATATATATGTTTATACATATATTTGTATGTATACACATACATATAAGTATACATGCATATATTGCATACATACACATATATGTATACATATATGCATATATTTGTGTATATACATACTGTATATATAGAAGATAGAAACAACGGGCGAAATCTAATCGAGACCCTTAGCGTCAATAGACGTAGGAGATGATCATGATGATGATCATGATGATGATGTGCATAAATAAACTATTCCAAAATTCTCTGAGCTTGCCAATAATAACATTTATGAAAAAGCCATAAATTTCCAGCTGATATTTTCTAAAAAAAAAAAAAAGAAAAAAAAATCTCATATTCTTGATGTCGCATACCACTGGTACGTGTTTTTATCTCCAACCTTCAAATATCAGTTTGTCTCTTCTTTTTCTCTATCCTTTCTCTCTCATTTATTATCCATTTTCTCACGGAAGAGAGGAACTCGACATTCTCATCACAGTTTAAGAAATAATTAATAACCTATTTACTTAGATCTTTCTCCATATTCTCTCAATAGCTTTTCGTTATATAATTCAATAGCTTTTCGTTATATAATTCAGAGAAAGAGAGGAACTCAACATTCTCCTCGCATCAGGAACTCGACATTCTCTTCGCATCTTTAAGAAATAATTAATAACCTGTTTACTTAATTCTTTTCCTTATTCCATCCATAGATTTTCGTTACGTAATTCAGAAATATTTTATTAAAGAGAAAATTATAAAGTATAGAACGCATATTCTCAATTTCCGTTCAAGAGACTTTTTTTTTTCCCTGAGTCCAAAAAGACGAAATTACAAAATGGAAGAGCTAACAGCTATTGCTATTATTCTCGTGGGTCATTTAGAAATGCAGATGTATATCGGAAACAACAATTGTGTTGCGCATGTTATCTTAATAACTAAACTTGCATAAGTTGAATTTCCCTAGACATATGAAACACATTTTTCAATAATGGAACTGAAAATATTTCATGTCTGGAATAAGACATCAAACTATAAATTGAGGATTTTGTTAACCAAAAACTTAGCCTGGAATGGATGTAAAAATTTTCATCCCATATTAGAATTTTCCATTCATTTTCTACTACCCATATTGAACACTGCTACACAAAAATACAGTAATGACTGAATCGATTCTCAAAATATACCCCGTGTGTTCATTAAAACAATTTCAGATAATAAATTATGTCAATAATACTGAAGTATTCTCAAAGCTAACCTAAATTGTCAATTAGTATAAATGGATCACAATCACTCACACACACACACACACACACACACATACACACACACACACAAACACACACACACATATGTATATATATATATATATATATATATATATATATATATATATATATATATATATATATTTATCTATATATATTTATATATATATATATATATATATATATATATATATATATATATATATTTATATATACATGTATATATATATATATATATATATATATATATATATATATATATATATATATATATATATATATATATATATATATATATATATATTATATGCAAATATTAGTTGTTACTAGTCCACTGTAGAACAAAGGCCTCAGACATGTCCTTACACTTGTGTTTGTTTATGTCTTTTTATGCCAGTCCACACCATCTAACTCTCTTAGTTCGTCAATCCATCGCCTTCTTTTCCCTCCCCTGCTTCTTTTGCTATCACTAGGGACCCATATGTTATTCTTAATACTAATCTATTGTCTATCATTCTCATTATCTGTCTTGCCCTTGTCCATTTCCTATCCTTACATGTTGTTTGAATATCCTATACTTAAGTTTGTTCCAGTACCCATGTTACTCTTTTTCTGCCTCTTACT
The DNA here is from genome assembly GCF_036898095.1 of Palaemon carinicauda. Taxonomy (NCBI): domain Eukaryota; kingdom Metazoa; phylum Arthropoda; class Malacostraca; order Decapoda; family Palaemonidae; genus Palaemon; species Palaemon carinicauda. The sequence continues at coordinate 52,331 of NC_090757.1, forward strand.
GTTATTCCCATCATTATTCTTTCCATAGTTCTTTGAGTTGTAACTAGCTTATGGTCTAAGGGTTTTTATACATAAATTAAAACTATTAGGACCATCTGATTAAATACTTTTCTTTTTAGTGTCATTTTACATTTCATAATCTCATTTCTTTACCAAATTCTCTCCATCCCATGCATATCCTTCGTTTAATTTCAGTTTCGTGTCCTGTGGAAACACTTAGTCTGTCCTAAGGAAGTATATCCATTAACACTTTAGAGGTTCGTCCATAACTAAATGTTTTGACTCTTTGAATTTTCATTGAATATCATCTAAGTTTTACTCATATTCATTTTCAGTCCTACATTTATGCTTTATTCAAATCTTCTATCATCTTTGTCAATTTCACTCATGATTCAATAAACACAACTATGTTACCTGCAAATATTAAGCTGTTTTATATATATATATATATATATATATATATATATATATATATATATATATATATATATATATATATATATATATATATACATATATATATATATATACATATATATATATATATATATATATATATATATATATATATATATATATATATATATATACTTAAAATTGTAGTAAATGTAGGAGCTAAAATAAATTGCATTTATACTCGCTACTACACAGATCTAACATAGATTTAATTGGCCTTTTATCTAACCATTGAAAAATCCAAGTACCCTCACCAGGGACCCTCGCCAGTCTAAATCAGCCCTTTCAAGCTTAGCTACTTGTTGACGAACATTTAGATACAATCTACATAAACAAATAACTAGGTAGTAAAGTAAATTCGTCAACCATAAACAGAGAGAAATGATGAGTCGACAATGGAAATGAATGCAAGGGAAATGATGGGTCTTCATTGGAAATAAATACAATGCAAATAATGAGTCAACAGTGGAAATTAATTCAAAGGAAATGATGGATCTTCAGTGGAAAAGAATGCAATGTAAATAATGCGTCAACAGTTGATATGAATGCAATGAAAATAATGAGTCAACAGTGGACATTAATGCAATTACATCCTTTTTCATAGTAGAAAAATTCCATCAAATCAAAACGTCCATATGAGAGTCACATTCCAAAAGTATAAATTTTTATTATTAAAAAAAAAATCAATTTAAACTAATGTCCCAATTCACTTTCAAATCAGTTTCAAAACAATAGTCACCTTTGCTTTTTTTATATATTTGTAAACATTACATTGCTACTCTGCAGAATTATCTGTTTTCAATCTCCTTTCCAACCACGAACACACACACAAATATATATATGTAATCCTTCAATATTGGAAGAGGAGGCTTTTACTGAAGAAGGCTTAACTTGACTTTCCAAAAGAATATCGATCAGTTCCAACAATGGATTCGCATGCCAGTTCTTTTGTCAAATTTTTCCTTTATTATTTTATATGGATATTTATGTCTATATTTCTACTTTTTCCTTTTTTATTTTCGCATAGGTAGAAGGTAGGAAAAGACAACAGCCACCACTAAACAAACCCGCCCCCCCCCCCTCCCCCCTGTTAACATACTACGCTAGCGTGTTATTGGGCGCTTTAACTGGATAGATAGTACGACATTGGATCCTTCTCTCTGGTTACGGCTCATTTTTTCTTTGCCTACACATACACCAATTAGTCTGACCTATTTCTTCCACATTCTCCTCTTTCCTCATACACCTGACAACAGAAAAATAACCGAAAAATTCTTATTTTCTACTCTTGGGTAGTGCCATAGCCTCTGTGTCATACTCTTCCACTGTCTTCGTGTTTAATGCTTTTGCTCAAGGGTACACTCAGGCACACTATTCTATCTGTTTCCTTATAGCCTTTCTTCAATGGGCTATTGTTCTTATTGGAGCCCTTGGGCTTATAGCATCCTTTTTCTCCTAATAGGGGTGTAATAATAATAATAATAATAATAATAATAATAATAATAATAATAATAATAATAATAATATTTGACATTCTGTTCCATATAGTTATTGATCTTGTTTTGTGTGAATATGTTATTAATAACAATAGCAGCAATAAGAATAAGATAGAGATGGTCATAAAATAACAACATCAACAAAGGCAACAACAGGAACAACACTACCATTTAGCCAAGGAGCTATGTTGGAATTTAAAAATTAACTAACCCTTGATCACAACTCTATAATGAACTACAAAGCAAAAAATTAAATATACCAATAAACAAACATATAGCTCTTAAATTGATAAAAAAAAAAAAAACATACATGGTTAATAAACAGATAAATCCTACAAATATACAACCTTAGAGAAAGACTCCCTCGAAACCTCCCACAAAGGCAAAACAGAAGTAAAAGCAAAGCAACAAACACATCCTGTAAAGACCCAGCGCTGCAGAAAGACCAATTAAAAAAAAAAATAAAAAAATTAAAAAATAAACAAAACAAAAAATTAATGTAATATTCCGTCCCTAAAAAAGAAAAGAAAAACACAAAAACAAGGCTGCATATCCTCGCATGAAAAATAATGCTTTGGGAAATATTTCGCGTTTACGACAGACCAACGCCGTTTAGCATTTTACTCCCCGGCGGTGCTTGATTACGCTCTGGCCGAGATTAACCAGTCGCTCGGAGGCAGGTACCAGTCGGGCTGTTCAACATTTCAGAACTCGACGTTACTTAAGAGCCAGATATGTTTCGGCAAACACCATTTCTTTCTGTTCGTTTTAGCTTTGTCGTCGTCGTTGTCTTTGTCTTTGTCGCCGTTGTCGTTGTTGTTGTCGTTATTATCATCATTATTACAATTGTTAAAATTATCATTCATATTAATATGTGAAAGAAATTAACCTAAAACGATAGCTGTGCGATGCCGATGCAAATTTATTCTAGGTAATGTCATTGAAATTAAAAATAATTTGGATAAGAGTATTTTCCTATATATATATATATGCATATATATATATATATATATATATATATATATATGTGTGTGTGTGCGTATATATATATATATATATATATATATATATATGTATAGATATACAGTATATATATATATGT
>NC_090757.1:57884-60384 GCF_036898095.1 Palaemon carinicauda
TAGACGCGAGCACTGCTAACACACGCTGTTATAGACCGCTAAAAGAAAATCCTCTCTTGTGAAGACATGCCTCCTGACGAGCAGAAATATTTCCGTACGCAAAAAATCCGTCCGTGTGAAGCGAGCTTAGGAGCAAACTGCTTTTAGACTCAAGTCATTCCGTTTTCTGGTCATCTTTTCATATTTGAAGATATTATCCTGATTGTGAAAGATATGAAGTTTTTTTCTATAGAACCTCTGCAAATAGTAAAATTCTGTTTTCTCATATTCTTATCTTTAATCCAAATATTATTTGCTAAGTATTTTCATTCATAATGAAACGTCTATACAGTAAAAAAAAATAAGATTTTTATTTTGTCAATGTCAACACATCTTTACATTGAACATAGGCTATACTATCATATAATTGTAAATAATAATAAAATCACAAGATAGAAATAAGATGACACTTAAGGCATGAAGAACGTTCCCCATTTTTGTCTTAATGTTTTACCCCATATCAAAATAATGTATTATTTGGATGACTTTATCATCACCATCATTACAGAGCTTAAAGAAACCTAGGAATCTCATTTCTAGTTAAAGGAGTTGGAAAGCTTAATGAGGAAGGGGAAGGAAGGAAAATTTAAAAGGACGAAGGCAATATGGCGGTAATCTGAATGGACTTTCTAAAAATCATTTATGTAATCTGCACTGCACCGTACAATACACTACATTTTACACCACCAATCATACGGGCTACTAAAGCCTAATGACAAATTGTATTATAAGAAGCTTTATGATATTCTTAATGAAATGCAAAGAATCTCTTTTTAAAAAGGTAAATACAAAATATTTATCCATTCTTATAACTATAAACTGCATAAATGCTAACTACGTTTTTCTATTTCTTGCAGGTTCTCAGGAGAGGAAAGAGATAAAAACTACATATTCCTTTAGAAAATCTATAACTACTCGAAACTCGATCCGGATCCAAATATTGCAGTAACGGTTTCAGTTATAAAAACCTAAACAAAAAAACAATTGAAAACTATATGTATATTTCTTGTTCGCTGATTATAACGTTAGATTCTATAATATGTTCAGGTAAGTGAAAGTTGAAAGTCTTCCCTCTTGATATAGACAGACACAATGTGAAACTATATTTTTTTAATTATCTACCCTAAAATAAGACCTCAAAATACGCATAAGTTTAATTTAAAGTTATTAAGATGAACAAAAACAGAAGTGTTTTGAAATTATTTTGAAAAAAAAAAAAATTCTTACTTTGGAGTTAAACGTTGACCATACAGCTTTCAGAAGGAAAAAAACATAACTGCTAAGGTTTTGAAATAACTTTGAAAAAAAAAAAAAAAGTAGGTCGTCTCATTTTAGAGTTAGTTGACCATAAAACTTTCAGAAGAAAAAGAAATAACATAACTTCTAATATTTTGAAATAATTTTGAAAACTAGAAAAAAAAATAAGTCGTCTCATTTTAGACCATAAAGCTTTTAAATCAAAAGAAACTCTAATGAGAATAATCAGTAATGGGGAAGTATCACCAGAACCACCACTTCCCAAAGAAGCCTCTAAGAAGTGCGCTAGCTGAGGCTAATCCTGTACAGTTCACGAATGGTGAACTTATGACCGACCGTCCCGTCGATGCTAGGAGGAGGAGGATACCTGGAACCTGCTCTTGGAATGACGGGAATAAAATGAAATCGGGAACGGTAAATTGCAGCAGCAGCAGCACCAGCATCAACAGACAGAGCAATGTTTGTAGAGAGAAACGCTGTGATTACAGACATCGCATGGGACACAGACATCCGCTACTGTCACCTTGTCTACTCCTTTCTCTGGTGCTCTTCCAGACTTGCGCAGCCATCAGCGACAATGGTGAGTAGATCGTTTGTCATTTTATTATTATTATTATTATTAGTAGTAGTAGTAGTAGTAGTAGTAGTAGTAGTAGTAGTAGTAGTAGTAGTAGTAGTAGTAGTAGTATCATTATTATATTTATCATTATCATTATTATCATTATTACTACTACTAGCTAAGCTACAGCCCTAGTTGGAAAAGCAAGATGCTATAAGCCCAACGGATCCAACAGGGAAAAATAGCCCAATGAGGAAAGCAAATAAGGAAATAAATAAACGATATGAGAAATAATTAACAATTAATAAAATACTTTAAAATAAATATTCTAAATAAATATTCTAAATATTTAATGCTTCCATGGTATGGTTCTTTCAATTGGCATCGCAAGGCTTTAGGTCACCGAAACTAATTATCAATTTTTTCGTTATTCAGATATTGTTTTTAATTAGTTTTAAGGATTTAAAAAACTGATTGATTTTTTGATAATTTCAATTATGGTAGCAAGGTCCTTGGACAGAGAAAATGAAATTTAATAATTATTTGATTATCAAATAAAAAAAGAAAACCATATTTTAATCTATATATGCTTTAATATCTTTGTTAAGATTCAGAGTAAAATTTAAAATTTCATTTAAATTGAAA
>NC_090757.1:67884-70384 GCF_036898095.1 Palaemon carinicauda
TATATGCCAAACAGAAAGTGAGTTAGGAATTAATAGTAGTTGGAGAGAGAGAGAGAGAGAGAGAGAGAGAGAGAGAGAGAGATAAAAACCACCATTAGTATATATCAAAAATACTTTCAATGCCACTTCAAGAAAGCATAAACGAGAGAGAGAGAGAGAGAGAGAGAGAGAGAGAGAGAGAGAGAGAGAGAGAGAGAGAGAGAGAGATAAAAAACACCATTAGAATATATCAAATATACTTTCAATGCCACTTCAAGAAAACATAAACAAGAGAGAGAGAGAGAGAGAGAGAGAGAGAGAGAGATAAACCACAATTAGAATATATCAAACATGCTTTCAATGCTCCTTCGAGAGAGAGAGAGAGAGAGAGAGAGAGAGAGAGAGATATGTCAAAGATACTTTCAATGCTACTTCAAGAGAGAGAGGGAGAGAGTGAGAGAGATAAAAAACACCATTAGAATATATCAAAAATACTTTCAATGCCATTTCAAGAAAGCATAAACGAGAGAGATAGAGAGAGAGAGAGAGAGAGAGAGAGAGAGAGCGCGCACAATCCCTCACAGGAGTTGCACCACCGCAGTTTGCCGAATGTTGTATCAGACAGAGGGGAAAGGGGGGAAGAGAAATAGAGAGCAATTACTTACAAGGGTGTGAGCGTAACTCTAGCTGGCCCGAAAATGAGAGAGAGAAAGCAGAATGTATACCAAAAACCATTATAGTCCAACAATATATGTATATATATATATATATGTGTGTGTGTATATATATATATATATACTATATATATATATAAATATACTGTATATATATATATATATATATATAAACGATAACGACGAATGCAGTCTTTTCTAGTCAACTACAGGACAACAGCCTCAGACATGTCCTTATTCTTTTCCGGGGTTTGGCCATTTCATCACCCACGCTGATCATTGCGGATTGGTGATGATGGGAGAGTTAGGTCTGATCGCTCACAGCAAACCAACATAGTATGAGTGACCACTAACTAGTACATCTTTGCTGATCAGGGTGATAAAATAACCCTTTCACTCCGTTAAGGTATACCCAGTCAGAAGGGGATAAATACATACATGCATATATATATATATATATATATATGAGATATTATATATTACACACATGCCATAAAAACTCCTTTTGAATAATTAGGAGATAAAAGAGTATGCATAGCAAATGGAATCTGGTCCACATTTCACTTAGTAATTCCGAAAATCAGTTAATTTTTAACATTGAAAAGATTCATACAAAATAAAATAATCGTATTAACGATAATTGTATCAAAGGTCTCATTTCAATTAAATAATAATCATTACTATCACTAACGTCATTACTACTACTACAACTACTACTACTCTCTCTCTCTCTCTCTCTCTCTCTCTCTCTCTCTCTCTCTCTCCAAAAAAGATAACATATATAGTGGTTGCAAATGACAAGAAATCAGATGAAGCTCAGGTAATATCTGGCGTGCCACAGGGTACGGTATTGGCTGCACTGCTGTTTGTTATTATGATCTCAGACATACACTGTAATGTTAAAGACTCTGTAGTGAGAAGTTTCGCCGATGACACAAGAATAAGTAGAGAAATTACTTGTGATGAAGACATGAACTCATTACAAAGAGATCTAAACAAAATATATGAATGGGCGGAGATAAGTAAGATGGTATTTAACTCCGATAAATTAGAAACAATAAATTATGGAAACAGAAAGAATGGTATATGCATACAGGGGACCTAATAACGAAATAATCACAAACAAGGAAGCAATTAAAGACCTTGGAGTAATGTTAAACAGGAATATGTTATGCAACGACCAAATAGCAACACTGTTGGCTAAATGTAAAGCAAAAATGGGAATGTTACTCAGACACTTTAAAACAAGAAAAGCTCAACACATGATTATGCTGTACTAAACTTATGTACGTAGTACACTCGAGTACTGCAATGTGATATGGTACCCACACTACCAAAAGAATATTGTACAAATAGAAAGTGTACAAAGGTCCTTTACTGCTAGAATAGAAGAAGTTAAGGACCTTGACTACTGGGAAAGACTGCAATTTTTAAAATTATACAGTCTAGAAAGGAGAAGAGAACGCTACATGATAATACAAGCATGGAAACAAATCGAAGGAATTACTGAAAACATCATGGAGCTAAAAATATCAAAGAGCAAGCCGAGGTAAATTAATAGTGCCCAAAACTATACCAGGAAAACTAAGGAAGGCACACAGGACATTAATCCACTACGCACCAGCATCGATAATGCAGCGACTATTTAATGCACTGCCAGCTCATCTAAGAAACATATCAGGAGTGATCGTAGATGTGTTTATGAATAAGCCGATAAACAACTAAGGTGCATCCCAGACCATCAAAAACTGGAAGATGCAAAATACACCGGTAGATGCATAAGCAATTCTCTGGTGGGTATACGAGGTGCCTCACACTGAAGGGACCTGGGGAAACCCAAACATAGA
>NC_090757.1:75384-77884 GCF_036898095.1 Palaemon carinicauda
TTCATCTTTGATAGAAACATAGCTGGAAGTATAAATGGTATTACCTCTAGAGGAAACAAAGAACGAATAATAAAAGAATAATAGGAAATAGCTGATAAATCCTTGATAAAGAAAATACCTGAAAATATTGAGGAAGAACTTAGGTGGAATTACCTTTAGAAGCAGCAATAAACAAAAATAAACTATAGAATATATATAATTGATAAATCATAAAATTACTTCTAGAAGCAGCAAAGAACAAAAACTAAACAATAGAATATAATGATTGATAAATCATAAAATTACTTCTAGAAGCAGCAAAGAACAAAAAATAAACTATAGAATATATAAATAATTGATAAATCATAGAATTACCTCTAGAACCAGCAAAGAACAAAAAATAAACTGTAATATATATATATATATATATATATATATATATATATATATATATATATATATATATATATATATATATATATATATATAATATAATATATATATATATATATATATATATATATATATATATATATATATATATATATATATATATATATATATATATATATATATATATATATATATAATTGATAAATCCCTTGTTAGATATTTATTGAAAGAAAGCAGGGAAAAAGATATCAGTGAAACTATTGATAGAATATGAACTGAAAGCATAAATGTAATTACTTTAAGATGGAACAAAGAATAATAAAACTAAAAAAACCAATAGAATAAAATAACTGATAAACCATTTGCGAAAGAAACAAAACCCAGAAATATTGAGTAAATACTTCGGCCGAAGGAAGAGAGAACAAAAAGGAACATTCACCCAGAAAGCTGTTAAACGGCCCTGAAAAAGAAACACGAACTTCCTCCATATTTTACCCAGTGACAGAAACGACTAATGAACGAGTTTTAGGGAGGCTTACTCTACACGGGTGGAGTAATAGCATCAAGGGGCCCGCCCACAGCCCCCTACCCGTCTACCAGCCCAATCCCTCCCTACCCCCAGCAACGGGGAACTGAGAATGTATTTCCAAACTTTTTTAGACGGACGATGGGTAGTCAGTTTGCTGTTTTCCTGCGGAAATTGCTTTATTTTACTGTTATCAGATTCCGAAGTATGCGTTAAACGTGAGGGTACTTTTTTCTCAGCGTGAGAATGAGATATGGTGTAATTTACTTTGGTGAAAGGTTTATTTAACATTTCCCCCCCCCCATTTTATTTATGCCCAAATAAATACACGTGTATAAACTCTAATATATATATATATATATATATATATATATATATATATATATATATATATATATATATATATATATATATATATTATATATGTATATATATTATATATGTATATACATATATATATATATATATATATATATATATATATATATATATATATATATATATATATATATATATATATATACAAAATATATATTATATATATGTATATAAACATATAGCCTATATAGATACATACATACATACAGTATATATATATATATATATATATATATATATATATATATATATATATATATATATATATATATATATGAATGAATATAAACTTAAAATATAAGTACTATGATACTGTCTAAAGTGCAAAAATTCTTGTGGCAATGGAGCGAGTATTTTGAAAAGCTGTTGAAAGTCTAGGGTATAAGAGAGGTAATTCCGAAAGATTAAATAATGGGAGGGGAATGTATAGATTTAAAAAATGTTTGTGGATGTTACTGCTTAGAATATATAAATAGAAAATGAAATGTTGAAGAATGGAAAGGTACCAGAAGTTAATGTGCTTGCAAGTACGATGTTGCTATATAGCGATAACAATGTAATTAGGATTGGGTGACTGGCCTAGGTGATTAAGGTACATGCAATCGATGGAAAGTGTCCATCCGATATAGATTAACTGTTGTGTTGCATAAGGGGAAAGAGGATAGCGCCGGTGTGTGATGTGTAGAGGGTTAATAGGGGATAAGCTATGTATGTTCAGACAATGATAGTCGGATAAAGTATTTTCTTATGAAATGGTTTAATGATAGGATTTAGTAAAGAAATATTAAAACATTTAGCATTTGTAACCAAAATGAACAATAAACTTTACGATATGTAATGAAACGCGTGTAAGAAAGTGGTTTGTCGAGAGGAATCATAATTCTTTACAATGGAAATGAAGGTGGAAGAGTGACTGGTTTGCAGTGATTTTTTAAAGGATTAGGAAAGTACATGTAAATGCAATGGTAATGGGATTCGAAATGGAGTTAGAATAAAGTAACATTGTCAGTTAGTGATGGTGAAGAGAAATTACAGATTAATGAAATTGTTTTAGACTATGTAATTTCATATATTGGGAAATAAATATTACAGAGAATTAGATCATGAAGGTAGGGGAAGTGTTGAAATTAATGTTACCTAACATGTTTAAGAAACAATATCCCACAGATTTGGTAGATTTGAGAACAAAGTCCTCAGAAGAATATTAGAAGTTAAATGGCAGGA
>NC_090757.1:82884-85384 GCF_036898095.1 Palaemon carinicauda
TTTGGAAACATCCTTTAGTTAACCACTTTCATAAAAACGGAGATAAAGATGACCCAGGCAATTTTAGACCCATTTCTATCTTACCAGTCCTGTCTAAATTTATAGAAAAAAAAAATCGTAGCTGAACAGCCTATGGAACATCTTGAAGAAAACAAACTGTTATCTAATACACAGCACGGTTTTCGTAGAGGCTTATCTACAGAGAAGAATATTGACAATAAGAATATTTCCCAATTAATTTTATGTGATCTTTCAAAAGCTTTTGATAGCGTAAACCATACAGAGTTGTTGAAAGCATGCAAAGAACACCATATTGATAGTTTTTGGTTGAGTGATTACTTACAAGATCGCTCTCAAGCTGTTAGACTAGGCGATGTCAAATCTAGGTTAGAGGGTCTGTGCTGGGCCCAATATCATTTTTGATATACGTCAATGATATCGCAAAGTATATGAAGGACTGCTTTTTAATTCAGTATGCGGACGACTCGCAAGTTTTGCTCTCTGATTCACTTGAAAACTTGTAGGAGATAATTGAAAAGGCAGAATTTATTTTACTAGAAATAAAAAAAAATACCTCGTAAGGAAAGGATTGCTAATGAATGCCAGTAAGACGATTGCATGTTTATAGGTACTTCACAATACATGAGCAAGATTAATAATAATATAACAATTAGATGCGATGGTGAAGAGGTAAAGACTAGCAATTATGTAAAAAATCTAGGTTTGTATATGGACAAATGAATGATTTATTCATTACATTGATGAAATAAGTAGAAAAGTGCGTGGTAGCTTGATGTATATTAATAGAATAAAAGAAAATTTTGATAATTCAACTAGAATAATGATAGTTCAAAGCCTAATGTTAAGTATAATAAGTTATTGTATTAAAATCTGGGGAGAGACTAACGACGTATACTTAGAAAAAAACACAGAAACTTGTAAATTTTGCAGCTCGGGTCGCGATAGGGGGGTTTAGAAAATATGATCACATCACCCCAGTCCTCAAACAACTACAATGGTTAAAATTAAGAAATCATTATATCTATGAAATTTGTGTTTTCAAAGTTTTAAAAAAGGAATACCCAAGCTGGTTATATGATTTTTAAATGTCGGTAATTGCAGGGATGCCTCAACTAGGCAAAATAATAACTTATATTTACAAAGATACCGAACTGACTTCGGGTCACGCTCTATGGTAATAAGGAGCCCATCAGCCTGGAACAAGCTACCTCAAAATCTTAGGGACTGTTCAAGTGCTAACGTTTTTAAAAGGAAACTTAAAGGTTATCTTTTAAACAAAAACTGTGAATAAGAGGGATTTTTTTTTCTATTTATCTTTATCACCGATGCTTTATGAGTTTTTAATTTAATGAAATTTTAAGTTCATCTACTACTAGTCGCCATTTTCTTTATTTTACGAATGCTACTAATTTAATGAAAAGTTTAATCTGAAAGAGCAAATTACACCCTCTCAGCGTGTATAGATTTTTAAAGTAAAACTATTTTATATTTAAAGTATTATGTATCTTTTATGTAAAGGTATCCATTAGCAATGGAACTTATATATAACCTATTGTTTTAATATATAGTTTGTTTTAACAAAAGAATAACCATTGTAATCATGGAAATAAAGATTTTGACCCTGACTTTGACTTTATGTATCTGGAAATAGAGATACACGATAAAGATAGAAATGTAAAACTATATACCTACAGTACTTCACATCAAGACTGAACCCAAAAGGCACTCTGGAGAGAGATATGGGTGCTATACCAGCCAAGTTACAAATGTCATAAAGCAAGATGGATCCTACGCATCCACTAGATACCATTGTCTGCTGGAATCACGGAAAGGCCGTAAAGCAACTACGTATCCTAAAGGACTTGCTGAGAAAGCGGAAGTTAGTACCGTTTTTACGACATATAGCGAAAAGACACCAAAAAGTAATTTCTTAAGGAATGTGAATTCTAATATCATTGTAAAGATACTGAGGTTGTGAAAGTGTAAATTGGGTGATATACCATACCACTAAGATGTACTGTAATTTTGTAACAATTCCATTTTTTTTTTTTTTTACGACAAAACGTCTTTGGTTTTCATGCTCAATCTTATCCTGGTCTAATGCAAACGTCTCTACCTGGACTTAGGTTCGAGACGCGCTACCTTTATAGATTCTTGCAGTGGTTGCAATTTAACCATCCTTGTGAGCTAAGGATGGGTGGTTTGAGGGAGATTACAGGTCTGCCAACTGGGTCATCTGCAGCCATTAAATGGCCCTCCCTGGTCCTAACTTGGGTGGAGAAGGAGCTTGGGCGCTGTTCATTTGCATATATGGTCAGTCACTAGGGCATTGTCCTAGTAGGGCTTTGTCACTTTCCTTTGCCTCTGCCATTCATGAGTAACCTTTAAAGAAAAAAGTCGAAACTATCCGCTCATGAGTAAACTCTAAAGAAAGTCGAAACTATCCACTCATGAGCAACCTATAAAGAAGAAAAACCAA
>NC_090757.1:102884-110384 GCF_036898095.1 Palaemon carinicauda
TATTACATTTCCTTTCAGAAACATTATCCTCGATCCCCAAATGTTAATAAAGTTAACTGGGCTGCTAATTACTATCATTAATTCTGAAACAAAGCATCTCTTTATGTCCCCGAAAATTAACAGCTAATGTATTTGATCCTTTAATGCATCATTAGAATCTCTAATTGCTTTTCTGCCAACAATGAATGTTATTTAACAACTGCTTATTGCAATATCTAATACCATCAGTTGTCTTCAATTATTACTACTTTTTAAACGTTTAAAGGCCTCTCATGAATGGCAGCAACAAGAGAGTAACAATGCCCTAAACTGACCACATATACATATGATCGGCGTCCAAGCGCTTCCCAACACAAGCTTGGACCAGGGAGGACCAGGCATTGGATGCTGTTGACTCGGCAGGGAGACTTACAGGCTACCCCAAAGCCCCAATCCTTAGCTATCAAAGATAGCGATGTTGCAGACGCTATAAGAAGCTATCGAGCTTATGTGGGACTCCAACCCCAGTCCGGGGATTGCTAGGCAAGGACGTTTCCAATAGGCTACCACAACCCTTCTCGAGTATTGACTATCAGGTTACTGAGTTTAATCAACACAAACAGAATTCCTGGAACAGTTAATTTCATTGCATCACTACATTACTTATTGGTTAAATTAATTAGGAAATAATGGTTTCATCACTTAACATTTTTCACAAAATGTATCGTATGTGAATTTTCATTCAAATAGATAGTTCTATAAAAAATTAATCTCAGACAGATAATAAGAATATCCTATTCATAATTATAATAAAAATCGATTAACTGTCTGTACTATTTTCTCCCTATCTAATAAATCGTATTTGAATCTTTATTTAAATAGAGTTCAATAAAAAAAATTATCTCCTAGATAATTAAAATAACCAGTTCACAATCATAGAACAACGAGTTAATATTTGTATCATTTCATCTCTATCTGTAAAGTTAACCTTCTACAAAACCTTCTCTTCACCTAGAATGAACATTCATTTCAAATTAAATCTCTTCTATTTGATTTAACACTTTGCCTAGAGCAAGTGTGAACAATTATATTTGCGTACTCTTTTTTCCCCCACATTCTATTTTCCTTTTTTATCCAGAGATAGTAAGAGTTTTTAACAGAGTTTAAAGTCCACAATTCCTTTCTTTTTTATTGAAAGTTTATTCATCTCCTACGCCTATTGACGCAAAGGGACTCTTTCAGATTTAACCAGTTGTCTCTATCTAGAATTTTTAAAATCAATACTTCTCCATTCATCATCTACTTCACGCTTTATAGTTCTCAGCCATGTAGGCCTGGGATTTCCTACTCCTCTAGCACCTTGTGGAGCCCAGCTAAACGTTTGGTGAACTTATCTCTCTTGGGGAGTGCGAAGAGCATGTCCAAACCATCTTCATCTACCCCTCACCATGATCTCATGCAGATATGGCACTCGAGTAATCTCTCTCATAGTCTTATTTTACGAGTCTAATTTCCCAATGATTCATTCAACTCAAAATGGTAATTTACTAACTTGGTCTCGAAAATGGTTTCATCTATCACTTTATTCATGTTTTTCGAATATAGTAACTCTATCAAAGGACGTATAATGCTCTGAACGATTAAATTCACCGCTGAAACATCCCCTTGACCTGAGCAAAATGGAAAACAGAATTGGGCAATTTCAACATTTTCAGCTTCGCCGCTCTTTTTCTCGTGTATTTTCTGTTCTTTTCAACTAGAGCAAACCTTTGCACGCACGTAAAGGTTCAGTGCATAAGAGTTTAGTAAGCTTTCTTGCTGTTATTATTTAACAATTTTACTGAAATAGACACACCAATCATATGCGTACTGATTAGTAACAGTTTATTCAGGCTGAGTTTAAAAGTTTAAAGGCTGCTCATGTATGGCAGAGGCAAGGGACAATGACATTTCCTTGTCATGCAGGAAAATGCCCTAGAGATTGACCATATATACATATGATCGGCGCCCAATCCCCCTCTCCACCCAAGCTAGGACCACCAAGGAGGGCCATGCAACGGCTGCTGATGACTCCGCAGATACCCCTATAGACTCTCCCAAACCCAGATCCTAAGCTCACAAGGACAGTGAAGTTGTAGCGATCAAAGGAACTAACGAGTTTGAACGGGACTCTAACCCTAGTCAGGGACATTACCGCCAATTACCCATCGTAAATTACCCCCTTTAGAGAATATTCTGTGCATAGTATTATGGGCATATTTACGAAACGCATGTAAAATCGTCACCTCGTACGTTTTCATGCACTAACTTATAAATCAAAACTGTTAATGTTCTATGTCATAAAATAGAGAAAAGGGCTTTTCAGTAACTCAGTAGAAGTCTACATGCTGACAGTATTATTATTAGGATGATCAATTATGAAAATATCCTATTGATGATATATTAAAAAAAAACAGAGAACACTAAATTCTGCAACTAAGAGTATAGCGCTCGATGCCACAAAGCTCAGCTCTTGGATTTTCAACCGCAGACCACTAAAGCAGAAAGATAATGCGTAATCAAATCATTTGCAGAAAGAATGACAGAAGAGGACATATATATGTGTAACTGTAAATACACGGAATCAAACTATATATTGTAGCATAACACCTAGCATAACACCTAATACCCCACCCAGCAGTGACTAGAGGAACCATGCAGTATATTATGTAACTGTAAATCATTATAATAATTTCTTCCTATGCCTACTGACGCAAAGGGCCTCGGTTAGATTTCGCCAGTCGTCTCTAACTTGAGCTATTAATTCAATACTTCTCCATTCATCATCTCCTACTTCACGCTTCATAGTCCTCAGCTATGTAGGCCTGGGTACTTCAAACTCTTCTAGTGCCTTGTGGAGCCCACAGAAAAGTTTGGTGAACTAATCTCTCTTGGGGAGTGCGAAGACCATGCCCAAACCATCTCCATATACTGAATCAAATTACATACAGTAATATAACACACACCCCCAAGAGGAACTATATTTGTAACTGCAAATACATGGAATCAAAGCACATACTGTGCCACTGCAGTGTAACACCCCACTCCCCAGCCAGCAGTGAGTTAGCGTATTTTATTATCCTCATAAATGAGAGGCTGTTTTTCCTTTTAGCTCATATTTTCAGGCAATATTGCCTGCTTATAAAGGTAGTATTTTCTATTGCTTTAATATAATCAAACTTAGGATTAGAATTAATTGCGAAACTTTCACGTTACAAAATTCCCCATAATCGATTAAACAGAAATCACAAAGATGGACAGCTGACAGTTTTGAGTTAGGATTTTATATGAAAAAAAAAAATCTCAGATTATTTTTCTTCATTTTCGAAAAGAAAATAATGTATTACATGCTAATCATCAATAATAATTGATGCTTAGACACATGTTGCAATAATCTTGTCTGACTTTTGAAGTAAATAAATAAATTTCTAGATGAAAATGGGTGCAGAAATATTTTTTCAAGTAATTAACTATTTTCTATATACACATCCACAAATTTCTAGATAAAACGGGATTCAGAATTTTATTTCTATTTCTCTTTAATTTATTTTTATTTATTCATTTTTTACTTATCTATTATTTAGGCAAACACAGCCTACATACGCACACACTCACAAACACGTCGATTTTAAATGCGACATTTTTGTTTGATACGCAAATAGCTAGTTCCTACATACGGACAAGCACTAATGAATTTCACTCTCATACAGAATAAATTATTTTCATAGAGTCGCTGAATAAATAGCCTTTCATTTTGGAAGGGAAATGAAAGAGGTGGGCATTGACGGTCTTAATTTGTATAAAAAAAATCATAATTAGTAATGAGAGAGAGAGAGAGAGAGAGAGAGAGAGAGGAGAGAGAGAGAGAGAGAGGAGAGAGAGAGAGAGAGAGAGAGAGAGAAGCGGTAGGGATCAACAATCTTATTTTGTAAAACGAGAGAAAGAGAGAATGATTTTTAAAACGAGAGAGAGAGAGAGAGAGAGAGAGAGAGAGAGAGAGGAGAGAGAGAGAGAGAGAGAGAGAGATACAGATATGCCGATTGTGTGATTTACACTCTTGCATTGAGAGATAGAGAGAGAGATAAATGCCGATTATGTGATATACAATCTTGCGTTGAGGAGGGAAGAGAGAGAGAGAGAGAGAGAGAGAGAGAGGAGAGAGAGAGAGAGAGAGAGAGAGAGAGATGCCGATTATGTCACATACACACTCTTGCGTTGAATAATGCACTACATTTATGGAAAAGGGAGGCGTTACCTGCTTCCTATGCAAGTCTAATGGACAGCCAATAATAACTTCACGAAGTAAAGTAGAATTATAAAAATGTATCGGTGGAACTTCAAAATTTCAGACATACAGCGAATGTTTTTATGTTGAAGAGGCTGACACAAGTCTCTTTTTTTTATAGTTTATTCATGAAAGGTCTATTTTAATGTTGCTATTGTTCTTAAAATTTCATTCTAATAGTTCATTATTTCTCTTGTAGTTTATCTATTTCTTTATTTCCTTTCCTCATTGGTCTTATTTTCCCTGTTGGAGCCCTTAGGCTTATAGCATCCTGCTTTGCCAACTAGGGTTGTAGCTTAGCTGCTGCTACTACTGCTGCTGCTGCTACTACTACTACTACTACTACTACTACTACTACTACTACTACTACTGATGATAATAATAATAATAATAATAATAATAATAATAATAATAATAATAATAATAATAATAATAACTAGACTGCGACTGGCTAAAGCCAGTGGCGGAGGATTCCCCTGCAAAATAGGTGTGGAAATGCTGTTGTCAATCAATAAAAGATATTGTGTAATGGTTTATTGGCCAAATGACCCCTTGACTAAATTTTGAGTTATGTTAACAAACTATTTTAGAGCAATTTATCTGTAGAATCGCAGGTATATGGAGGTAAAACATAGGCAAAAATGACAAATATAGAGAAATTGACCTTTGAACTTGAAGACAATGGGCACTTACAAGGTCGTGTGAAGGTCACGGGTTAAATATGACCCTTATTCTGAAGAAGCATGTGCGAATGGGGGTGTGGGGTTGACAATAAAACATCACTTTTAGCCCACGTCAAATTTTTTCCATGAAATAGCCATATGACCTTAAAAATGAGGTCAAGGTCAAATATGACATTTGATTTGGAGGTTCTATGCATATGTTTGGGGTAGTTTACTAAACCATGCTATGACCAAAAACCTGTATTTCATGAAGAAATTGCCAAAATCATGATTTCTGCAATGTCAAACATAGTAAAAAATTTATATTAAAAAAAGTAATTAAGCAGTCGCTACAAAAGTTAAGCTAACCTTAGATAAATATATAGGGCATCATATGCCACTAAGATCAGGGCTCTGGCCCTTCCGGTTTTTGAGATTTCGGAAACAAAACTGTTTTGACCCGGTTTGGCCATTAGCGACCTTGACCTTGACCTACTTGCATTAAAGTAGGGCAATATCTGGGGATTTACCTCTGTATCATTGTCCATAAGGCCCTTAGCCATACAGCTTATACTTTAGGCCTAATGTCAATTTCAAATTTTACAAATTTTGCCTTTAAAAGCCCCTGTGGCCTTGAAAAGTAGGTCAAGGTCACTTAAACTGGGTCTATGGCATATTCTTACCATAGGCTACCTATGATAATTATTTTTGATTTCTTGCGAAAAAAAAAAAACGCGCGGGAAAGAATAATAATAATAATAATAATAATAATAATAATAATAATAATAATAATAATAATACCAAAAACAATAGTCTTCCCCTAAAAGGGAATCCTAATAATGATAATATTAATGGAGTAGGTTGGACAAGGCACCAGCCACCCTCGCTAGAGAGTTTTGAGGTCCTTTGGTTGGCCAGACAGTACTACATTGGATATTTCTCTCTGTTACGGTACATTTCCCCTTTGCCTGCACATACACCGAATAGTCTGGCCTATTCTTTACATACTCGCCTCTGTCCTCATACACCTGACAACACTGAGATTACCAAACAATTCTTCACCCAAGCTATTAAATACTGAACTGTAGTTGTTCAGTGTCCACTTTCCTCTTGGTAAGGGTAAAAGAGGCTTTTCAGCCATGGCAAGCAGCTCTTCTAGGAGAAGGACACTCCAAAATCAAACCATTGTTCTTTAGTCTTGGGGTAGTGCCATAATTTCTGTACCATGGGCTTCCACTATCTTGGTCTATAGTTCTCTTGCTTGAGGGTACACTCGGGCACACTATTCTATCTTATTTCTCTTCTACTTGTTTTGTTAAAGTTTTATAGCTTATATAGGAAGTATTTATTTCGATGTCGTTGCTGTTCCGGAGATATTTTATTTTTCTTTGTTTCCTTTCCTCACTGGGCTATTTTCCCTGTTGGAGCCCCTGGGCTTATAACATCCTGCTTTTCCAACTATGGTTGTAGCTTAGCAAATAATAATAATAATAATAATAATAATAATATAATTTAGCAAAAAATGTTAATAATAATAATAATAATAATAATAATAATAATAATAATAATAATAATAATAATAATAATAATAATAATAATTTTCCGATTGTCTCAGCGTTCTCGGTGCTGAATAGTCCAAGTTCAGTGTTCACAGATATTAGGTCGCCCTTAAACGATGCCTTTTCTAAAACTCACTTTGTGGAGCTGTCAGATTTGGCGTGATCAGAAATTCAAGAAGCCAACTCTACTTGCTGAAAATTAAATTAAGCCAAGCATTGCATTTTTAATTTCTCCATCTTATAAAACTAGATTTATCTGAAAAAAAAAATTGCCCTTTTTTTACAGCAAGATGGAAAAGAAAGACATTTATTTATTATTAACGGACACTACAATGAACATACGACGTAAATAATGCATCTAAACTGTAGAATAAAATTCTCATTATAGCTACATATTTGTACGAATGAATAGAATTCTTTTATTTTCAACAAACATAACACCAACTTAATAACTAAAGACATCAAATAAGCCCGCAACAGAGTGAGCTAAAATATGAATATTCTTTTATGCAAATAACACAGACTTGACGTAAAAGGAAATTCCATTAATCCCATAAAAGTATAAATACAGGAATTACTTTACTGAGAAATTCTACAAAGTCGTTAAGAGCATGCAAAAAAATGAGACTATATTCAGGAAAGCAAGTGAATTATATAAATAATTTCAAAGTGTACCGAATGAATAAGTATTTTGCCAGTACGAAGAACAATTTTTGCGTATCAAAGCAACGAATTTTTTCGTAATCAAGCAACGACTTTTTACTTATCAAAGCAACGATTTTGTGTATCAATTCATATCAAAGCCACGTTTCTGCGTATCAAAGAAATTATTTTTGTGTATCAAAGCAACTTTTTTTTTTGTATCAAAGCAACGATTTTTTCGTATCAAAGCAACTATTTTTACATGTCAAAGCAATGTTTTTTTTTTTATTAAAGCAACTTTTTTTGCGTATCAAAGCAACGATTTTTTACTTAG
>NC_090757.1:115384-117884 GCF_036898095.1 Palaemon carinicauda
GGACAGACGAAAACTTGAATAAATTTAATAAGATATTCGTGGACAGACGAAAACTTGAATAAATTTAATAAGATATTCATGGACTTACAAGAAATTACATAAATCTAACAAGATACTCCTGTACTAAGAGAACTCAAATCTATTAAGATATTCGTGGACTCATGAGAACTTAAATAATTCTAATAAGATATTCGTGGAATCACGAGAACTTAAATAAAATAAGGTAAGATATACGTGGACTCACGAGAACTTAATTAAATCTAATAAGATATTCGTGGACTCACAAGAACTTAAATACATCTAATAAGATATTCGTGGACTCACGAGAACTTAAATAAATCTAATAAGATATTCGTGGACTCACGAGAACTTAAATAAATCTGATAAGATATTCGTGGACTCAGGAGAACTTGAATAAATCTAATAAGATATTCGTGGACTCACGAGAACTTAAATAAATCTAATAAGATATTCGTGGACTCACGAGAACTTAAATAAATCTGATAAGATATTCGTGGACTCAGGAGAACTTGAATAAATCTAATAAGATATTTGTGGACTCACGAGAACTTAAATAAATCTAATAAGATATTCGTGGACTCAGGAGAACTTAAATACATCTAATAAGATATTTGTGGACTTACGAGAATTTAAATAAATCTAATAAGATATTCGTGGACTCACGAGAACTTAAATACATCTAATAAGATATTCGTGGACTCACGAGAACTTAAATAAATCTAATAAGATATTCGTGGACTCAGGAGAACTTAAATACATCTAATAAGATATTCATGGACTCACGAGAACTTAAATACATCTAATAAGATATTCGTGGACTCACGAGAACTTGAATAAATCTGATAAGATATTCGTGGACTCAGGAGAACTTGAATAAATCTAATAAGATATTTGTGGACTCACGAGAACTTAAATAAATCTAATAAGATATTCGTGGACTCACGAGAACTTAAATAAATCTAATAAGATATTCGTGGACTCACGAGAATTTAAATAAATCTAATAAGATATTCGTGGACTCACGAGAACTTAAATATATCACGGGAACTTAAATAAATCTAATAAGATGTTCGTGGATTCCCGAGAACTTAAATAAATCTAATAAGATATTCGTGGACTTACGAGAATTTAAATAAATCTAATAAGATATTTGTGGACTCACGAGAACTTAAATAAATCTAATAAGATATTCGTGGACTCACGAGAACTTAAATAAATCTAATAAGATATTCGTGGACTCACGAGAACTTAAATAAATCTAATAAGATATTCGTGGACTCACGAGAACTTAAATACATCTAATAAGATATTCGTGGACTCACGAGAACTTGAATAAATCTAATAAGATATTCGTGGACTCACGAGAACTTAAATAAATCTAATAAGATATTCGTGGATTAACGAAAACTTAAATAAATCTAATAAGATATTCGTGGATTTCACAAGAACTTAAATAAATTTAATAAGATATTCATGGACTCACAAGAACTTACTTAAATCTAATAAGATATTCGTGGATTCACGAGAACTTAAATAAATCTAATAAGATATTCATGGATTCACATGAACTTGAATAAATCTAATAAGATATACGCGGACTCAAAGAACTTACTTAAATCTAATAAGATATTCGTGGACTCGCCAGAACGCTTTTATTTCAGTCTGATTCTAAACAGCATTTTTCTACATTCAAATCTTACATCAAACAAAGTTTGGCTTTTAAAAAAAGGGTTCCTGTCAAATTTTTACCTTAATTTTTATGTGGATGATGAATCAAGCTCAAATCACTTCTAAACCTACACAAGGTTCATCATCATCACGTTTAACCCCTCACGTATACAGGGTCATTCATCACTGTAAAATTAGAATAGCATATGTTTCCAGTCACTCTCAAACTTCCTGAATATCATTACTACTATCATTATCATTTCTGTCATGAATAAAAAAAAAAAAAAATGATCAGCAGCTTTCCATTTGACTGCTTGTATCACGTCATGTAATTATTTAACTTTTATTATGATCAAAGTTCAGTTACGAACAAGGAATGTATCATCATCCCGTTGGCCAATAGTGTCCCGTTGGTATTAGAAGTGGCCCGCTAAAGATAAATATTTTTTTTTAATTCCTCTTAAATATGTTCTTGTCAATTTTTCATTTCTAAATTTTATGTAATATACATAGACCTTTACATATATATGAATATACATATACATACATACACATTCATACATAAATATATATATATATATCCATACACTTGTGGATGTATAAATATATATACTGTATATACATATATACACATAGTGTACACATGCGCATAGGTGGCCCGCATGTCTTTTTTGTGTCTCCAAGCCTGGCTCTCACACTACATAACTTGGACGAGCCTGTATTAAGATATTCACAAATAAGGAGTTTTGTTTTTTCACGTTATATATCGTATATTATTAACACACAGATTAAGCATAGATTTTTAAAAGAA
>NC_090757.1:125384-127884 GCF_036898095.1 Palaemon carinicauda
CGTTACCATAAAGACGCAAACCTGTGAAATGTTGCTAAAATGTTATTGGGAATTGAATTCACCTGACATGTGCAGACCTACAACCACCTTAGAGCATCCTCAAATGTTAGTTTTACTGTAGTAAAAAAGAAAAATTAAATAAATCGCTCTTGTAAATTAACATATAGATGGAATATTTGACAAAACTTCAATTTAATTCAGAAGCGAAACATGAAAAGATGTTATTTTCAATAAAAAAAAATTCATAGATCCAAAAATTACTCTTTTGTTTATATTTCTTTCAATTTGCTTTTTCAAAAGCCTGTACAATTTTATTCTATATCCACTGTCCCCCTCTTGTATCTTGCTCATCTTTTTCTTCATCATTTAAATATAAAAAATATTCTTCCCTTCGTTTTAGATAACCCCATCCCACTAGTTTTAAATGCCAATTATATTTCAGATTAAAATACCAATAAAACACAATGTTGTCCATTTCATTTTGCAGCGAAGCTTTGCACAACTTTCTACTAATAAGCTTTGGTATTCTTTTCCTGCTTTTGTTTTCTTTCATATATTTTTTGGTTAACACCTCCCCTCTTTCAGCTTTGGATTTTTTTCCTGCTTTTGTTTTCCTTTACTTCTTTTTTATAACCCTACCACCAAAAGCTTTGCTATTCTTTACATTCTTTTGTTTTTCTTGTTTGTTTTTACTCGCCGCCCTGCTTTCTTCCTTATCTTTTTCCCAAACTTTCTACGAGCCTGAGCTACAAAAAAAAGGCACGAAGTGCACGTTAAATTTACCTTTGCATGTAAAGAAAATTCAAGTCAAATTCACATCTGAACACAAAGAAAGCGCACGTCAAATTTACCTTTGCCCGTAAAGAACGTACACATCAAATTCACCTTTGCACGTAAAGAAAATGCACGTCAAAGTCGTCACTGAAAACAAAAAAAAAAGTGCACGTCAAATTCGCCTCGCCCCTGCACGTAATAAAAGTGGATGCCAAATTTACCTCTACACGTAAAAGGTTCACTTAAAGAAAGCACGTCAAAAGTACCTCTGCACGTAAAAAGTTCATGTAAAGAAAGTGCACGTCAAATTTACATCTGCACGTAAAAAATGCACGTAAAAAGAGTACAAACCATATTCGTCTCTTCGCGTAAAATGTGCAGGTAAAGAAAGTACGCCAAATTTACCTCTGGACGTAAAAAGTGCACGTAAAGAAGTCCACGTCACATTTACCTCACCACGTGAAGAAAATGCACGTCAAAATTTACCTCAGCACGTAAAAAAATCCCAAAAATAACAATGAATTAATAAAAAAAATCATTACTGAGAAATAGAGCAAACCATAATCTGTGGGACCTTCACACCCTCTTCATATGACGAGAGAGAGAGAGAGAGAGAGAGAGAGAGAGAGAGAGAGAGAGAGAGAGAGAGAGAGAGAGAGAGAGAGAGAGAACAAAGGAAAGGAGTGAGCTGCTCATAATTGTAGAGAGCAAATTCTCGTCTTTGATCGAGCTTTTGAAATTAATATTGTGAGCGTTTGATATATTTCTTTAGGGCATACACCTCTAAGACAACCTATTTTTCCCCCGTATAAACAAGATACGTCTTCAGATACGGCGTTACTTGATAGGAATTTACATATATTTCAAGAGGGATTATTTTTTACCCTCGTATTTCGAGGAAGATGCTAATCATGAGTTAAAAAGGGAGAGAGAAAGAGAGAGAGAGAGAGAGAGAGAGAGAGAGAGAGAGAGAGAGAGAGAGAGAGAGAGAGAGAGAGAGAGATTATTCAAGGAGATATTATCTATATTAAATTCAAGCAGATTTTTTTTTTAATCCTCATACTTCTAGGAAAATGCTAATCAGGAGTTGAAAAGGGAGGAGGAGAGAGAGAGAGAGAGAGAGAGAGAGAGAGAGAGAGAGAGAGAGAGAGAGAGAGAGAGAGAGAGAGAGAGAGAGAGAGAGAGATTATTCAAGAAATATCTTTAATAAGTTCAACCAGAATTATTTTTCCCCTTCGTTTTCGAGCAAGATGCTAGTCGTAAGTCAAAAATGAAGAGAGAGAGAGAGAGAGAGAGAGAGAGAGAGAGAGAGAGAGAGAGAGAGAGAGAGAGAGAGAGAGGGAGGGAGGGAGGGGGGGATTTATTCAAGGAGATATTCTTAACACATTCAGGCGTAATTATTTTCTTTTACTTTCCCTCGCATTTTAAGTCAGAGAGAGAGAGAGAGAGAGAGAGAGAGAGAGAGAGAGAGAGAGAGAGAGAGAGAGAGAGAGAGAGAGAGAGAGAGATCTATTCAAGGAGATATTCTTAATAAATTCAAGCGGAATTATTTTCTTTTCCTTTCCCTCGCACTTCAAGTGAGAGAGAGAGAGAGAGAGAGAGAGAGAGAGAGAGAGAGAGAGAGAGAATATTATCTTCATTAAATGCCTTCAAGATATGACGTCCATTCGTCTTCATTTCCAAAGTGGCATTAGATACATCAACAGGGAGAAAAAAAAAAGAAATT
>NC_090757.1:135384-140384 GCF_036898095.1 Palaemon carinicauda
TTCATTCGGGCTTGCTTCCCTCTGTTAACAGGCTGAGAAATCGCTAGTAATTCAGATTCCTGTTTAACAGACTGAGCAAACGCTAGTCAATCAGATTCCTGTTCAACAGGCTGAGAAAACGCTAGTCACTCAGATTCCTGTTTAACAGGCTGAGCAAACGCTAGTTACTCAGATTCCTGTTTAACAGGCTGAGCAAACGCTAGTAACTCAGATTCCTGTTTAACATGCTGAGCAAACGCTAGTAACTCAGATTCCTGTTTAAGAAGTTGAGAAAATGCTAGTAATTCAGATTCCTATTTAAAAGAATGAGCAAATGCTAGTAATTCAGATTCCTATTTAAAAGAATGACCAAATGCTAGTAATTCAGATTTCTATTTAAAAGAATGAGCAAATGCTAGTAATTCAGATTCCTATTTAAAAGAATGAGCAAATGCTAGTAATTCAGATTCCTATTTAAAAGAATGAGAAAATGCTAGTAATTCAGATTTCCTATTTAAAAGAATGAGCAAATGCTAGTAATTCAGATTCCTATTTAAAAGAATGAGCAAACGCTAGTAATTCATATTCCTGTTTAACAGGTTGGAAAACGCTAGTAATTCAGATTCCTATCTAACATGCTGAGAAATTGCTAGTAATGTAGCTTTCTAATTAACAGATTGAGCTCATGCTAAGAATTCAGATTCCTATTTAACAGACTGAGCATACGCTAGTAATTAAGATTCCTATTTAACAGACTGAGCATACGCTAGTAATTCAGATTCCTATTTAACAGACTGAGCATACGCTAGTAATTAAGATTTCTATTTAACAGACTGAGCATACGCTAGTAATTAAGATTCCTATTTAACAGACTGAGCATACGCTAGTAATTCAGATTCCTATTTAACAGACTGAGCATACGCTAGTAATTAAGATTTCTATTTAACAGACTGAGCATACACTAGTAATTAAGATTTCTATTTAACAGACTGAGCATACGCTAGTAATTAAGATTCCTATTTAACAGACTGAGCATACGCTAGTAATTAAGATTCCTATTTAACAGACTGAGCATACGCTAGTAATTAAGATTCCTATTTAACAGACTGAGCATACGCTAGTAATTCAAATTCCTATTTAACAGACTGAGCATACGCTAGTAATTCAGATTCCTATTTAACAGACTGAGCATACGCTAGTAATTCAGATTCCTATTTAACAGACTGAGCATACGCTAGTAATTAAGATTCCTATTTAACAGACTGAGCATATGCTAATGATACCACTTCCGAACAATCGAGGACGATATCATTTATCCATTTTGATAAATCCACTGAAATGTGAAGATTGCCATACACCTCCAGTAACGAAGAAACTCATTTAAAGTTGCGGAAAATGAACTAGTGCAAGTGTTTTCATACGTCTTAGTGGCGAAAATTACCTCTTGCCTCTTTCTTTTCAATCTTCTATGAGTTTCGCCGCCTTACTAGCGTTTGCTCAGCTTGTTAAATAGGAATCTGAATTACTAGCATTTGCTTAGCCTGTTAAATAGGAATCTGAATTACTAGCATTTGCTTAGCCTGTTAAATAGGAATCTGAATTACTAAGCGTTTGCTCAGCTTGTTAAATAGGAATCTGAATTACTAGCGTTTGCTCAGCTTGTTAAATAGGAATCTGAATTACTAGCGTTTGCTCAGCTTGTTAAATAGGCATCTGAATTACTAGCATTTGCTAAGCCTGTTAAATAGGAATCTGAATTACTAACATTTGCTCAATCTTTTAAATAGGAATCAGAATATATCTGTACTTTCTACTGGTTAAGATTATCGTTAACAAAACGTTTTACAGAATGCAAAATAAATAAAACGTTTTACAGAATGCAAAACGAATGAAAAGTTTTAGAGAATGCAAACAAACGAAACATTTCATCGAATGCAAAACAATCGAAACGTTTTACTGAATACAAAATGAATGAAACGTATTTCCGAATGCAATACGAAGGAAACGTTATGAATAATGCAATAAGTATGAAACGTCCAGTAACAATTACAGCAGATTACCAGTCCACCATCTTTTTAGTAAGATAAAGATTACCAGTATTGAAAAAAAAAAAAGTTTTATTGAATGCAATTCCTTTATTCCAGATTGCGTGGACCCATTAAGGAAAAACGGGTAACGGCGCTGTGCTGGCTGTGGATCTGGTGGTGATTACGAAGAACACGCGCATATCAGTAGTAAGAGAGAGAAGCGGATATCCCTCGTCATTTCTAACGTCACCGTCGAAGACCAAGGAAGTTACAGCTGCCAAGTATCGACGGCCCCGCCAAAGAAAATATTTGGATATTTATCTGTCAACGGTAAGTTACTGATAATATTGTTCGTTAATATCTTGCACTCGATACTCATCTGACAACTTCTTTCCACCGGTGTCCTTACATTAAGGGGTCGGTTGCCCGATGGCGTCTCTCCACTGCCTTCTATCAAAGGCATCCTCTTCCACCAAACCTCTTCCCTCCGTATCATCCTTCACCTTACCTTGCTATCTAATTCTCTGCCTTCTCCTCAATCTTTCCTCACCCCCACTAACAGTTTCTTCCAAGCCCTCCTCACTCCCTTCCCCCACCCATCATTAGCACGTGTCACTCTTATCACCTCTGTAATCTTCACTACGCCTGCCAGGCTTATTTCACCATTTTCCAATCTTTCAAGCAGTGATACTCCCATAATCCACCTCGGCATTCTAATCTCCGTTCTCTCAAGCTTTGCTTCCTCTTCGTCTTAGAGATCATGTTTCCGATCCATATTTATCTGTCAACGGTAAGTTACTGATCATATTGATCGGTAAATGTCCTATTTATGTCAACAGTAAGTTAATATCCATTTCGTTTCACAAATATTCAGATATTTGACTGTTACCTTTTATATTTGGATATCTAAGTGAACAGTAAGTCACTGCCTAAAGTCTTCTGCAAATATCTGTACAGATCTATTTTCTCAACTATAAGGCAATACTCATAATATTCCTTGATCATTCGTTGTCAGCTTTTTTGTATCTTGACCTCCCTCGCCGGTTAACGTTTTGGTAATATTTACATTTTTGAATTATCAACAGTAAGTCGCTGCCTTCAGTTTTCCGAAAATATGTGTACAGATCCTTTTTCTCAACATTGTTCATATTCCTTAATCATTCCTTATCAGCTTTTTTGTACCTGTTCAGATATGATTCCATAGCCTGGTCATGTGTCTCTCGAGTGAAGTGAGCACTTAAAAAAAGAAATCTTATTTATACGTTTGTTAGCTCTGGAATAATGTTCAACGTGAGGGATAAGAATGGGATGATGGAGACACTACAACTTGAGCACTACCTCGAGTAACATCACCTATGCACCTTCAATTAACTGAAACCCAAAGTCTAAGTTTGTATAGGTCTATCTGCTGAGTCATCAGCAGCCATTGCCAGACCCTCCTTGGTCCTAGCTTGGGTGTAGAGGGGGCTTGGGTGCTGATCATATGTATATATGGTCAGTCTCTGAGGCATTGTCCTGCTTGATAGGGGCAAGGGACAGTGACATTCACTGTCCCTTGCCTCTGCCATTCATGAGTGACCTTTAAACCTTTAAACTCTTCTACCATTCTCAACGTACTCCTCATATTTGATTTATGATTTCAGATATAAATCCTAGCATTGGGCCTGTGAGACCATGCAGTGTCAAAGTGCATCAGGATAAAACCTCGCATTTATACTTAATTATATTATTATTATTAAAATGAAAGAGATTAACCAGCCCATTGAGTCAAGCTCGACTCTTTCAGAGCTGGCCCGAGTAAATTCAGGAGGTAATAAATACTTATATTAAAACTATAACAATAAAATATAAAGTGAATAGAAAGAAAATATAGATAAACATATATATTCAGATAAAAAGCTAAAATTCAAAATAAATACATAGAATTTATAGGATATTTATACTAATAAGTAAAATTTAGAAAGAGATGAACAGAAATAATTAAGAAAGGATGCAAGAACGGGGTAAAGTAGAATATAAAGCAAGTGCAGATAGGGTCGGACGAAACACTGTAAAGACGTTTAAATAACGCTTACAGTCCACCGTCTGCAATTGTGGCACTACTCACTTATGGAGCGTATGACACAGAGCTATTCATTAACTTTTTTTAAAATCATAGGTTTCATAGATACGATTTAAAATTTATATTTATCATAGAGTTTGCCCTCAATTTATTTTTTTCAACCCATTATATTTACTATAATTTTATTTCATTTTGTTAGCATTAATATAAATATTTTTAATTCTCGAATTTAATCGGGAACTGTAGTCTCTTTGTCAAGCAGTTAACAAGGTCTTTAGGTCACTGGAACAAAATCATTACTCTCTCTCTCTCTCTCTCTCTCTCTCTCTCTCTCTCTCTCTCCTCTCTCTCTCTCTCTCTCTCTCTCTCTCTCTCCCCAGTAATCATTTTCGTACCCAGTCATGAAAAGCTTTCTAAACGCAAGGAGACAAAAATCAGTTACAGAATGGTAATCATCACTGGAAAAGGAAGAGCTATTTCTGCGTTGGATTCTTGAATTTAGGGTAATTGGGACGGTGTTATGAAAACAACCTTTCAGAAAAATGGAATGAATAAAACGCTCATCGATCAAACATCCTTGGGAAGTTTTCACTGATTGATTAGAATCTTGGGAGACTCATCTCCAGTTTGGAACTCCATACATTTATCTTAAGACTAGGGAGAGGGGGAGAAAGCGATTAGGGGAGGGAGAGGGAGAGAGGGGGAGGGTGAGGTGTAGGGGGACGGAATATGAAATCTTATGTTCTAAATTCTAAAAAAACCCTCATTTGTGACATTTGTTATATATTCAACTGAATTAGGTAGCTAAGAGATAATTGGAATCACGATCAAGGTGGAGAAATGCTTGCTGATAAACGGGAAAGATTATGTATATTGATGCGTGTGTGAGTCTCTCTCTCTCTCTCTCTCTCTCTCTCTCTCTCTCTCTCTCT
>NC_090757.1:157884-160384 GCF_036898095.1 Palaemon carinicauda
CATTATCATTATTATTATTATTATTATTAGCACTGGCTAAGCTACAATCTTAGTTGGAAAAGCAGGATGCTATAAGTAAAGGGGCTTCAACAGGGAAAATACCCCAATGAAGAAAGGACACAAGCAAAAATAAAATATTTTAAGAACAGTAACATAACAAGAATGAAATTTCCTATTCCCGAGAGGAAAAAAAACATGGCCACTACCACAGGAAACGCATCCCTGTTCAGCTAGCCTTGGCACTTCGAACCCCCAGCGGTTTATGACGAATGCTTGCACACTGCAGACAAGATTGGAGGAACCGGCCTCTCGCGGACCGGAAATGACTACATCCATCACGCCAAAGAGGGAAATAAAGATGGATCTGGTCTCGTTTATACATATTCTTGTCGATTCAGACCCCGGACAGAGGTTAAAATTGATATGCATTTGCAGGGATGGCCCCGTGGGAGGGTCGTCATATTTTGCTGTAATGAATGACAGAGACGAGAGGGGAAGTGTCCATACATATATATATACATATGAATACACCGATATACATATAAATTTTTTTTATTAGTTTAAACTAGCCAGGAATATTTTAAAAATCGAATTCTCTCTGAACTCGTAATCGTGGTAGACCTAAGGAGAAATTAGCATTCGAACCTTTATCGGAGTACAAACCGAGATAACAGTTGACTACTACAGTATAGCCATTAGGCCATAAACACACACATCACCTTACATATATATATATATATATATATATATATATATATATATATATATATATATATATATATATATATATATAGTATATATATATATGTATATATATGTATATATATGTATATATATGTATATATATATATATATATATATATATATATGTATATATATATATATATATATATATATATATATATATATATATACTGTACATATACAGACAGACAGAAAGAATTAATAGGTCTCTGAAAATAGGTTTTTATATAGTTCCATTTCTTTTCTTCTTTTTTTTCAATAATACTACAACATTTGTTTGATGAGCTACCATAAATCAAAAGTAGTTATCCATACTTTTGCCAACCACTTCAATTACTTTACAACTTATTTTAAGTTAATTAACATAACTTCATCACCATCACCTACTACTATTGGTGCAACAACTAATGCTAATAATAAAATTATTAATATGTATTCTAAAATCAGTTTTCAAATTCTATGGAGGTATTGAATAAATTTAGACCCCTATGCTGTGGTCCGGAAGGCCATTCAAAACTTATGTGCAAGTTGGAAAAACTAACAGTAATGATAAGTAGTAGTTAACGGTTAAACAGAAGAAGAAATGTGAAGGGATAAAACGTAAGAGCATGGACGCTGCAAGGAACCTTTTTGAATAATTAATAATAATAATTATTATTACTAATATCACTACTATTAACATTATCATTATTATTATCAAAATCCTAAAATGGCACAAGTTCATAAATATTAAAAACAGATTTTGAAATAGATAAGGTGGTGGTGGTAGTAGTAGTAGTAGTAGTATTAATTGCTAGGCTACAACCCTAGTTGGAAAAGCAGAATGATATAAGCCCAGGGGCTCCAACAGGGAAAATAGCCCAGTGAGGAAAGGAAACAAGGAAAAAATAAATATTTTAACAATATTAAAATAAGTATCTCCTATATAAACTATAAACACTTTAACAAAACACATGGAAGAGAAATTAGATAGAATAGTGTGCCCGAGTGTACCCTCAAGAAGAGATCTCTAACCCAGGATAGTGGAAGACCATGGTACAGAGGCTATGGCACTACCCAAGACTAGAGAACAATGGTTTGATTTTGGAGTGTTCTTCTCCTGGAAGAGCTGCTTACCATAACTAAAGAGTCTCTTCTACCCTTACCAAGAGGAAAGTAGCCACTGAACAATTACAGTGCAGTAGATAACCCCTTTGGTGAAGAAGAATTGTTTGGTAATCTCAGTGTTGTCAGGTGTATGAGGACAGAGGAAAATCTGTGAAGAATATGCCAGACTATTCGGTGTATGTGTAGGTAAAGGGAAAGTGAACCGTAACCAGAGAGAAGGATCCAATATAGTACTGTCTGGCCAGTCAAAGGACCCCATAACTCTCTAGCAGTAGTATCTCAACGGGTGGCTGGTAGTAGTAGTAGTACTGTAGTATTATTATTATTATTATTATTATTATTACTTACTAAGCTACAACCCTAGTTGGAAAAGCAGTATGCTATAAGCCCAGGGGCTCCAACAGGGAAAATAGCTCAGTGCGGAAAGGAAAAAAGGAAAATAAAATATTCTAAGAAGAGTAACAACAATAAATATCTCCTATATAAACTATAAAAACTTTAACAAAACAAGAGGAAGAGAAATAAGATAGGAGAGTGTGCTCGAGTGTACCCTCAAGCAAGAGAACTCTAACCCAAGACAGTGAAAGGCCATGGTACAGAGGCTATGGCACTACCCAAGACTAGAGAACAGTGGTTTGATTTTGGAGTG
>NC_090757.1:162884-182884 GCF_036898095.1 Palaemon carinicauda
ATGAAATCCATTTTAAAATCCATCGCTGAATAAATTTAAAAATTGATTTATATAATGATAATGTATCAAAAGGAAATGCCAGCGAACGTTATATGATAAGAAACATGAGATAAATTATTTCCCACATCGACCCAGAAAACAATGACAGACAAAATGACTCTTTAGAACCTAACCTTGACCTTTGTCCTTGACCTTCCAAAATGTAATCATTTCCAGATTTTTCCCGAACAAATAATTCCTGCAAGTTTCATTACTCTGCGATTAAAAGTGGGGCCAGGAAGATGTTCACTAACAAATACACACACAAACAAACAAACACACAAAAAGGCGGTAAAACTTGACCTTCACCTTCCTAATTTTAATCATTTCCAATTTTTTACTTACCAATTAATCCCTGCAAGTTTCCTTACTTTAAGGTTAAAAGTGTGGCCAGGAAGGTGTTCAATTACAAACACACACTTGAACCAACAAACAAACATATAAACAGGGGGTAAAACAAACTCATACCAACTTCGTTGGCGGAGGTAATGACTCTTTAAGACAATAAACATGAACGAGATAAAAGGAAGGTAAACAAACATTCACGCAATATACACTGAATAACGGGGAAAACGTCCGTTGTTAAAATTTAGCCCAATGTCTTCAAGATATTTAGTTCTCCACGAACGATAGAAACAGATTGTTTAAACATTATATCATGTGGTTTAGAACTCGTGATTCCTCCCTAGTTCTTCAATTTTCAATTTGCATTACTATATTTAATAATGAAAACAATAAACTAATGATAGTTACCTACCAATTAGCTACGATGGTGAAGATGGGTTGATTTCAATTCTAAGTACAGAAAACCTGAATTTGACAGGTATATGTATAGAAGAATTGTCATTGACTTTTATCTTTCTTCGTGGCGGAATGGTATGGTCACTGGCATACAGATATCCTGGCGAGGGTTCAAATCCCCGCCGGTCCGATATCATAGTCTTTGGGAGGTTCCGCCTTGGGCTCTGATCCCAAGGTCGTTAAGAGAATCCAGACTTTAATGTATTAATATATATGGCATATTTGAAATATATATATATATATATATATATATATATATATATATATATATATATATATATATATACATGTATATATATGTATGTCTGTATATATATACATATATATAAATATACATGTATATATATATGTATGTCTGAATATATATATATATATATATATATATATATATATATATATATATATACATATATATATATATATATATATACATATATATATAAATATATGTAAATATACGTGTATATATATATACATATATGTGTATATATATATATATATATATATATATATATATATATATATATATATATATATATATATATATACATATATGTGTATATATATATATATATATATATATATATATATATATATATATATATATATACATATGTGTGTATATATATATATATAATTTATATATATGTACAGGATATATATATTTATATATATATACATATATAGGTATGTATATATATATATATATATATATATATATATATATATATATATATATATATATATATATCTATATATATACATATATATATATTTATATATATATAATATATACATATATATATTTATATATATATGATATATATATGGTATATATTACTGATGAAACTAAACCGAGGAAAGTACCCAAGCACATATTTTTTCCTACTGGAAATAAATCACTATATAGTATAAGGATTTGGGGGTATTCAATAATAGAAAATTTGGATCGCTATTCCTTCAAATAGTTATGACATCTTCATATATGTTGTGTTCGTCATTTCACTAACAAATAAGAGTGTATGTACTAAATAACTAAATAATACGGAAAACAGCAGCTACGCAAAAGTTAATTGCACGGAAAAGTTAATTGCACAGATCAAAGAGTAAAAATCCCAAGACAATTGCTAACATACAAAATTAAGAAAGCTCTTAGGCTATGTCATTGTTATATTTTACGGGTTGGTGACCGACATATCACTCCTTAACGTCAATATATCCGTTTTTAAAACGGTTGATGCCTGGCAACATTTATTCCATGATTTTTACCGTTTTTTCGGCAAAATTTGCAACTGTGCCAAAAAATGAGATCCATAAAAGAAATGTTGCAGAGAACTAAAACAAAAAAGATTTATTATCCATTGTACAGAACTTAACAGAGAGATAAATTACACCAATCATACATTGGAAAGAAAAATGTTACATAAACCAAACATTTTAGAAAACTGAAATTAGGAAAGTTTCTGAAACCAAATGTTCTAAAATGCAAAACCGAAAATAATGTCGGAATTAATTTTTTACAGAGAACTGAATAAAGAAACTGCGAAAACCAAACATTTCAGACAGCTATAGAAGTGAAATATTGCAAAGCAAGGAAAAGCGCGAAATTTTCAATAAACTACATATTGCAGAGAACTTAAAAAACATAAAGTTACAGAAAGTAAATGTTGCGTAA
This sequence comes from Palaemon carinicauda, assembly GCF_036898095.1. NCBI lineage: Eukaryota > Metazoa > Arthropoda > Malacostraca > Decapoda > Palaemonidae > Palaemon > Palaemon carinicauda. The sequence continues at coordinate 165,400 of NC_090757.1, forward strand.
TACAAAGCACTAAAAAAAAGTCAGTATCCACCAGAACTTTAACAATTTCAGACAAATGTTAAAGATAAAAACTGCACAAACCAAACATTGCAAAGAACAGAAAAAAACGAAAACCTCAATAAACCAAAAATTGCAGAGACCTTAAAAACGAAAATTTACTGATTATTACATAATACAAGACCGAAAAAAATGCCATAATCCAATTTTTACAGAGGACAGAAAAGAGCTGAACTTTATAAAATTCAGACAGCTGTCGAGGATCAAAACTGCACAAACCTAACATTGAGAAGCACAAAAAAGAGCGAACATTTCAATAAACCTAACATTGCAACGCACAGAAAAAAAAAAAAGAGCTAAAATTTCAATGAACCAAACAATGCAAAGCACAGAAAGTAGCAAAAATTTCAATAAACTTGACCTTGCAAAGCACAGAAAATAGCAAAAATTTCAGTAAACCAAACATTGCAAAGCACAGAAAAGAGCGAAAATTTCAATAACCTAACATTGAAAGGCACAGTAAACAAAGGAAATCTCAATAAACCAAACATTGCAAAGTAGGAAAAATTTCCATAAACCAAACATTGCAAAGCAGAAAAAGAGCTAAAATTTAAATGAACTAAACATTGCAAAACAAGGAAAGGGCAAGAATTTCAATAAACCAAATGCAAAGCACTGAAAAGAGCAAAAATTTCAGTAATCTAAACGCAAAGCACAGAAAAGAGCAAAAATTTCAATAAACCAAACATTGCAAAGAATAGAAAAGGCCGAAAATCTCAATAAACCAAACATTGCAGAGAACCGAAAAGAGATCGATGTTGCGCAGACCATACGGAGAGAGAGAAATGTTCCAAGAAGTAAATGTTGCAACAAAGTCCAGAACAAAGTGAAAAGCTACCTAAACCAAGGGCTGCCCTTCTCAATTTGTTAGTGACATAATAAAAGGCCAAAGAAGAGGGGAAATCTTTTCTAGTTTTGGCTTTCAAACGCGGCAAGAATTTTTCATTGCAGAAAATGGAACGCCCTGGGTTTTACCTTTCATGTATGTCTCGTGTTGGAAACAAAAACAATAACTCTAGCAATATATGAAGCGTTTTACTCAAATATCATTTTTTTATATCTTTTTGTCTCCCTCTACATCCATTGCTTTTAGTCTCGTCTGAAATTCCTCGTATCTCTAAGCTTTTTTTCATATGTGTCAGACTTCACAAAACTCCAGGACTAATATTTTTCGGATTTGAATTTTTAGTCGTTATTTTTTTGAGGTGGGAGACGTGTGTGCGCCCCCCCCCCTCCCCCCCCCCCCCACTTGTTTTGATGAAATATGGTGGTCATGATTTGTGCTTTGTCTTTCAGTGTTGTAGTGGTGAGGATATTAATGGTATGCATACATTGGATACTTCACTCTGGTTACGGTTCACTTTACCCTTGCCTACATATACATCGAATAGTATAGTCTGGCATATTCTTTACAGATTCTCCTCTGTCCTCATACACCTAACAATACAGATTACTAAGCAATTCTTCTTCGCCCAACGGGTTAACTACTGCACTGTAATTGTTTAGTAGCTACTTTCCTCTTGGTAAGGGTAGAAGAACCTCTTTAGCTATGGTTAGCAGCTCCTCTAGGAGAAGGACACTCCAAAATCAAACCATAGTTCTCTAGTTTTGGGTAGTGCTATAGCCTTTATACCATGGTCTTCCACTGTCTTAGATTAAAGTTTTCTTGCTTGAGGGTACACTCGGCCACACTATTCTATCTAATTTTTTTTCCTCTTGTTTTGTTAAGTTTTTTTATAGTTTACATAAGAAATATTTACTGTAATGTTGTAACCGTTCTTAAAATGTTTTATTTTTTCTTGTTTCCTTTCCTCACTAGGCTATTTTCCCTGTCGGGGCCACTGGGCTTATAGCATCCTGCTTTTCCAATTAGGGTTGTAGCTTAGCAAGTAATAATAATAATAATAATGATAATAATAATAATAATAATAATAAGGGATTTGAATGACATTTCTTCTATAGCAATATCCATCTTGTATAACTTAGCCTTCTGGTTAGTACAGTGGTTACGAGTTTGCCAAGCATTCGCATGGCAGCAGATCGATCCCTGACAGGGACCGTGAGTTTAAGCTGTTTACTGGGGAGGCCACTGCTGTGGTTGGACAACACAGTGGGGAGTTGGGCTTGCCCTGCTGACGTTCTGGTGAGCGTCTATTCTCATGAAACTGGAACTGAAACCAGACCTTTAAACCTATGTATGATTGATCTTGTTAGACAGCCAAATTTGTAACGTAAAAGGCCGATGAGAGAGTGTATGTATAATATATATATATGTATGTATAATATATATATATATGTATGTATAATATATATATATATGTATGTATAATATATATATATGTATGTATGTATGTATATATATATATATATATATATATATATATATATATATATATATATATATATATATATATATATATCAACGAATATCAACCTTGAAAATCTGATTACAAAAACCGTACTTACTCTTCCCATTTTGTAATGCTAGGAATAAAATAATGCATACAAACGGATTCCTTTTAATCCCCACTATCTTCGCAGGTAAGTATGTCCACCGAAAATCTTACCAAGGTAATACTTTCACTCAGGACAGAAAAGATTGACCAAGGAGGTAGTGACCCAAAAAATAAGGTTGTAATAATATACGCAAGAATGGTCTTTTTATCTCCCTCACTTGTCAGAACGAGATTGCTCTTTGTGTACTAGATTCTTTCCTCATGTTATGGGATGATATATTCCTTGTATGTATCTGGTATGTAATCTAATTCTTATTCTTTCTTGCCTTGACAGTGACAGAAGCTCCAGGGCCAAGACTATCCCTGGTCTCCTTGAGTCGGAAGGACGGGGGAGCGTTTCTCTGCGTGGCTTCCAATGGAGTCCCACCTGCCGTGTCTGCGCGGGTTCAAGTCTTCGTCAAATGTAAGTAGTTACATCCTCAAAGGTTATAAAATCACATGCATTTTTTATTTATAGACATGTATTCACCCCTATTGTCTGTTTCTTAATTGATTTGTTTGTTAGTTTGTGAGCAATTTTACACAAAAACTACCGTACCAATCTTGACCAAATTTGGTTGTCATCTTGGGTATGATCCAAGGATAAATCTGAAACATTTCGAATAAAGTACATCAAAGTAAAAGTACACAGCAGTACTTTGTAAATAATCGCAATGTTAAGTAATTGGCAAATATTTTGTTATTTCATTTTGTTTGTGAACATTACGCAAAAATTACAGAGCCAATTTCAACGAAACTTCGTGGACATTTAGGGTATGACCCAAGGTCATACCAATTAGGTTTAAAAGGAAATATATCAAAGTACAAGAACGCAGTGGGGTTAAGAGCAAAATAAGACCGATTAGTGTGGAAAAGGCATGCTCTCTACTGAGAGTTTGTCTGTGAAAAAGATTTCGTCAAAACTTCTTGCCAAATTTTCACCAAATTTTACCAACGGATACGTATTATACTACGAACGAACCAACTGAATTTTGGAGGTGATCCAGACCAAAATCGCTATTCTGGTTACTATTATTATACAGTAGCTTCATGCATGGTCGACCTAAGAAAAAGAGTAAGCTTGGTCCGTAGACTTGATTAAAATATTGACAATTTTCATTGACGGAGGTCGGAAATCTTTGATTGATCTGTCATTAAAAATAGGAGATTTATCACTCCAATGAGTCCAGCTTAACTTTTACAGAGTTGGCCCGAATGTTAGTGACCTGGAAACTTGATACTTACGATATAAAACTATAATACCCTATTCAGTAAGAAATAGAATTATGAAATGTCGATTGCTTGTCGTTATCACAATAAAAAAATATTCCGAGTAGGTTTGTAAAAGACAAAAGCGATCGCAGTATTATTCGACTCATAAAGAATTTCATACTCTCGTAGATTTGAATACTAATAAATCTTTCTTGCTAGTTTATAAATGTTATTGTTACTAATAATTTACGCAATCACTATTTCGATATTACCAAACTGTATGTTTTATTGAATATAGCTTTTCAAGCAAATATTATTGTACAGAAAAGCAACAATGATTTTCAAAATTTGGATTACATATCATTTACATAATATCTCAATTGTTCATGCACCAATTACTTCAATTGCAATATATTTTCGATTGTTTCCAGTTATCTAGAGCTCTAACGAGGTATTTGATACGCCAGCGAAATCATTTGCTCAGGTCATTAAACTTCCACAGTGAATTCTGGGAAAGTTTAGGAATAAAGGTTTATATAATAACAAATTGCACTCCCAAAGAGAGGTTAGTTCACTAAACTTTCCACCGGGCTCTTCAAGGCACTAGAAAAGCTGGAAGACTCAGGCCTACATGGCTGAGGACTATGAAGCGTAAAGTAGATGATGATGAATGGAGAAATATTGATTTAAAAGCTCAAAATAAAGAAGACTAGCGAAATCTGAGGCCCTTGCATCAATAGGTGTAGGAGATGATGATGATACAAAATTCATCAACGGATCGCTTCTACGTGTTGCTTCTGTGATTTAACAAACATCCCGTTTGCACGTGAGTATATTAGTTAAATTGAAGCAATTTTGTGAATTATCTGGAGTAGCAAGACGCGGCAATGAGAGGAATAACGTATCTTATCACCATGCAAGTTATGTCCAAGGTGCAGGATCAAGTTGGTAAAGACCCTGTTTCATAGTTATGGCTATCTTATTTAAAATAAAACTAGTGTACGCAACCCGTCCAAAATGACAGCTAAATATTTAGGCTAGATGGATATATGACACGCGCGTTTCCTAACTAAAACACGCCATTTTGAGCAATTTGTGGGAGATTGCCGCTCATAGTGACAGGAAAGAAATTACACACACACACACACACACACACACACATATATATATATATATATATATATCGCTCATCATGACAGCAATCACAAAGAGAGATTAGTTCGCCAAACGTTCAACTGAGCTCCACAAGGCACTAGAAGAATTGGAAGATCCAGGCCTACATGGCTGAGGACTATGAAACGTGAAATAAGAGATGATGAATGGAGGAGTATTGAATTAAAAGTTCAAGATAAAAGACGCCTGGCGAACTTTGACCGAGGCCATTCAAGTTAACTGGCCTAAGAGGAGGAGATGATGATGATGATGATGATGAATATATATATATATATATATATATATATATATATATATATATATATATATATATAATATATATATATATATATATATATATATATATATATATATATATATATATATAATGTATATGTATGTATGTATATGTATATATATATATATATATATATATATATATATATATATATATATATATATATATACATATATATATATATATATATATATATATATATATATATATATATATAGATAGATAGATAGATAGATAGTATGCGCAACAGCTTCAATAAAGTTGAGTATTTAGGCTACTGGATCCATAAAATTAATAGAGAAGTTTGAAAACATACTGTACCGTCCATAAATCAGAAACGTTAATATGTTACAGCTTTGGTACATCATCGCCATATTTCTTAGCCGGTAGCAATTCCATTTGGATTTACAGTTACAAATAACCCTGATGTCTACTAATAAAATATTCATGGAGATACATTGCATTTGAATTCACAGTATATGTAAAAGGAAAATCATTAGAATATTTACTTCGTTAATCTTTAAAAACAAATAAATTATTTGGTTATTATAATTCGAAAAAAAAAAATTAATTCGAGTTGGTAATTTTCGATTACTCACAGCAAAATGAAAATCATATTTTTATCTACTCATTCATTTATTCATTACGCTATCTATCACATGAATTACTCAGTAGCAATGAAAAGTCCAAAGCTGTCTACCGTTTTTTGAAAAAGTCAGAATGAATCACATAAGTGCTTGTTCCAAAATCAAGCCATTGTTCTCTAGTCTTGGGTATTGCCATAGCCACGGTACCATGGCTTTCCACTGTCTTGGATTAGAGTTCTCTTGTTTAAGGGTATACTTAGAAAAACCACCCTACCTTATTTCTCTTCCTTTTCTTTTAAGTTTTCAATAGTTTGTATATGAAAGATCTAATTTAATGTTGTTATTGTTCTTGAAATACTCTATTTTAAATATTTATTACTTCTGTTCTATTTTGTTTATTTCCTTGTTTCCATTCATCACAGAGCTATTTTCCCTGTTGGAGCCCTTGGGCTTAAAACAACGTGCTTTTCCCATTAGGATTATAGCTTAGCTTGTAATAATAATAATAATAACAATAATATTAGTATTAATAATAATAATAATAGTAATAATAATACACGAATAAAAACAAGGTAGGCTAAATCCTATGGCGTTTTATGGGAACCCTATGAATTAAAGTTAGCCTATATTACGCATTTGTATTACGCTAAAGGGACAGCAATTCTTCAAAAGCAAACGAATCAATCAATCTATCACCAAATTTGCTCATGCGGGTATTTAATCAGTAAGGTTCATAATCCAAATGGCAACCACTGACTGAAAATCAAACCGATTAAACTGAAATAAATCAATCAAAACTGGCGTCCATCAGCTTTCCAAACCCCTTAATAAATACACTCTACATGCTTTTACAAAATTCAACAGCGCTCAGTACACAAAAACTTTCATTAACGTTCAGTCAAGTCGAAACTTGGACCGATGACAGCCATTGAAAAATAGATTTTTTGGCAACTATCGCTTTGCACCGGGATGCATCGCATTATGATGTGGATCATGGCCAAAACGAATAAAAAGAAACCATCAGGCGTCCTAAGGTCGAGTAACTATGACAGTGCATATGCAGAGCTATAAAAAAATCAGTAAGACGAAATAGATTATTGAATTGAGCATTTTATTCTATTTTTGGCATCGTAATAATTAGTGTAAGGCAATAGGGTTGTGGTGGCTTATTGGAAACGTCCCTGCCTGTCGATCTGCCATATTGGGGTTCGAGTCCCACCCGAGCTCAATAGTTACTTGTAGTGACTGTAACATCACCGTCCTTATGACCTAAGGATGGGAGTTTTTTTTTTTTTTTTTTGGGGGGGGGGGGAATCTATTGGTCTACCTGCTAAGTCATCGTCAGCCATTGCCTGGCTCTTCCTGATTCTAGCCTAGGTGGAGAGGAGCGCTGATCATATGGTCAGTCTCTTGGGCATTGTCCTGCTAGCTAGAGTATTGTCACTGTTCCTAGCCATGAGGACCTTTATAGTAGGTTTTGTACGAATTCCTTCAAAATTCCACATTCAGAACTATGCATTAACAAGTAGGCTTATCAGCAAGGTACTGTACCACTTTATATAATTTTCCACGTCAGTTCGCTCGTTTTATCTCTATACTGTATATCGCCAACATAAACAAAAAAAAGCAAAGTTCGCCTTTGATTATAGTTACGATTAGTAGCTATATAACCAAGTGGTCTCATTATTCTTTATAATCATCGCTCATGGTTTTCAGTCTTTCTTGAATAATCAAAGTTAATCCATCAATAAAAACGATTAAATAATCTTGGCAACATAATAAAAACAAGCAAAAGAGCAATGAAAATCATCAAAATGATTTATCAGTAAAGTGAAAGGTTAATAACTCGCATAAGTGTTGCTCTTCTTTTACAGTATATACATTTAGCATTTATTTATACACATATATCATAGCTGACGATTTCTAGGTGATCACTCAGTCTAATGTAGTCAGTCGTGGAACTAACATAAAAAATAGATCCCGTGGTGGCCAAATGCCTAACTGTACACTAAAACACAACAACAAAAACAACAAATACAACCGTTTCTAGTCCACTTAGTACCAAAAGCCTCAGACATGTCCTAAGTCATGTCTAGGGTTTGGCCATTTTCATCAACATGTTGGCCAGTGCGCACTGATGATGGTGGGAGACTTTCAGTCTGATCGATCACAGCAAAACAACAATGTGTGGGTGGCCCTGACTAGTACAGCTTTGCTGTTCATGGCAATACACAAACCCTGTTCATGCAAATATAGCTATTAAACATGCCGTAAATATTGCTTTTTTAAAAATGACATGTGGAATTGAGCAAGTTAGTTATGTGCTAAAGGTATCGATATTAAAACCGAATAAAACATTTTATGAGAGGAATAACGGCTGCAGTTTTAAAATCACTAAGTTGCTGATAATTCTGAATAAATAAGTGGATTTGAACCATCCGTAGTCGTTATAGGAATATGGGCAACCTCAAGTCGATCTTTGGGAGAACAGTCACTGTCACAGCCACGAGAAACTGACTCGTGGAAAGTGCCGGTACAATATCATCTAACAGACGCCTTCCTTTTCAAACTAAATTTATAATTTTTCGAATCTCTATATCACTTGTCAATATCATCAGTCATTATGAACGGTATATAAATATACATTCTGAATATAATAACTTTATCTGGGTAAACAAAATGTCAGTTTCAAATTAAGAGCCTGGCTTAGTAATCGTTAAACAAAAACAAACTTAACTAAGTGAATTCAAGGCTCGGTTAATTATCAGTTTTTTAATCTAGCAAAGACTAGATAATGATAATATTTGCCATTGTGGATCCAAATAGTTTCAAATTATTGTAGTGTTCAAATGGTTACTATAACTGACGTAGGACTCAAGTGAATTTCATTTATGTAACACATAATATAATAATAATAATACTCTTCATAAACATGGCTATAAGGGACATAACACTACAGTAAATTACAATCATATAACACAATACTGTAATCCCTTTACAAACGACCAAGGTATCACTCCACAAAGTTCACCAACACATTCTGTTAAGATCAAAAACTCCCACCAGATTCATCAGCTCGGTAAAGGTAATGCTTCACGGTTCTGAATTTCCCCCAGCCCTCTACTTTCGTAAATTCATTCTTACCCCCATTCTACTTCTCGTCCATTCGGCCCGAGATTACGTATAAATGAAAAAAAAAAGAAAAAGAAAAAAATAGATAAATGGAATCTCGCATACGAATATGTACTATCAATTCTAGAATTCCAAAACCTAGTCCAAACAAAAAGCGTGGGGTTTAGAAAGTGACGAAGTTTAGTTTAAAAGTGTGTATATATATATATATATATATATATATATATATATATATATATATATATATATATATATATATATATATATATATATATATATATATATATATATCAAGCAACGCAGGATTTTCTCGCAACCAGAGAGATGAACTGAAATGCTGGCAACTGTAAACCTCCACAGTTCATTACAGATGTTTTAAAAAGTCGACATCGCGTTCCCAACGTTAGTAACCAATACCTTTGTCAGCGCGATCAACTCTCAAGTTTCAGCATTACATAAAATACACTGTAACCCAAGAAACAATTCACAGAAAATAAGTTGTAGATGGTGAAAAGGTGAAACAAAATACGACGCAACTAGTGAACAGTTAAATTAAATTAGTTGTTATCATACAACTAAAACACTTCATAACAGGACGACAGGTTATCACAAAAGTACACAGGGTTACCAAACACGAAGTTATAAAACATATCAACACAATACAGTAGATTGAGAAAAAATAATGCCATATTGTGATGTGGAGATACATAAAAATACATGCAATATTCCTAATGGTTGTTATATCGTTGTACCTATAAAATGCCAATGGTCAAAATAACAACAATGGTAAATTTCAAAGGCTAACTACTCGTACATCTGCCTGGTGAGCCACTGCTATGTAACTTACACTGATCAACAATAATCCAACTTTGTTCGATCGATAGACCTAACATAATTCTTTAAGTCAAGATTACAGTCAATGATTGTCAAAATAGCAAGAAATGATGCAGGATGTATAAGATTTGGAATATGTGGTCCGGTCCAAAGACCCGGGAGACCATTCGAACCGTAAGGGTCTAATTCAACAACAGTAACATCATCAATGGTAAAATTAGAATGTCTAAATTCATGCCTTTTACATAGCATGTAAATATGGTTTGAAATAACTTAAAATGTTAAGACTTGTATTGTCAATAGAAAATATAAGAAAATCATAAAACATGAAAAACCGAGTCCTTCTTTAAATATAGTTACCCATGGCCATATCAGACTACAATATCTTCATACTAAAAATTACACTCACATAATATGTTGGATCTACGTTATATCAAATATGTTGAATAAACAATGGAATATACACATGGAGTAATGAGACTTGGAGACCAAGTTTAATACTAAAACGAAATACAATTGCACTTAAAGTTTACAATTACCACGTAAACTTAAAATCTAATTTCACCCCGAAACTGTCTCCTAAAATAATTATAGAATACCACGTAGAACTACGTATTTTTTAATGATAAAATTACACTTTAATTAATATACGGAAGCCTGCATTATTCCTAATCCGCTAGGCGAGTTGTTAAAATTCGAATATCATATATTATGACTTGAATAAGTTCCATTCTCGAAAACATACATAATACGTCTTATAGGACTACCGATGCAGGAATAAAATTAATAGGCCGAATGGAGTCTGGGCTCCGTTATTTCCGATTTGCCAGTCATAGGCCTACTACTAAAATTGACATTACCAGGGCAAACCATAAAAATTGAGTCTGGGTTCCGTTATTTCCGATTTGCCAGGCATAGGCCTACTACTAAAATTAACATTCCAGGGCAAATCATAAGAATTGAGTCTAGGCTCCGTTATTTCCGATTTGCCAGACATGGGCCTACTATTGATATTAACAATACCAGTGCAAACCACAAGAATTGAGTCTAGGCTCTGTTATTTCCGATTTGCCAGTCGTAGGCCTACTACTAATATTAACAATACCAGTGCAAACCATAAGAATTGAGTCTAGGCTCCTTTATTTCCGATTTGCCAGGCATAGGCCTACTACTAAAATTAACATTACCAGGCCAAACCATAAGAATTGAGTCTAGGCTCCGTTATTTCCGATTTGCCAGGCATAGGCCTACTACTAAAATTAACATTACCAGGCCAAACCATAAGAATTGAGTGTAGGCTCAGTTATTTCCGATTTGCCAGTCGTAGGCCTACTACTAATATTAACAATACCAGTGCAAACCATGAGAATTGAGTCTAGGCTCCGTTATTTCCGATTTGCCAGGCATAGGCCTACTACTAAAATTAACATTCCAGGGCAAACTATAAGAATTCAGTCTAGGCTCCGTTATTTCCGATTTGCCAGTCATGGGCCTACTACTGATATTAACAATACCAGGCCAAACCATAAGAATTGAGTGTAGGCTCCGTTATTTCCGATTTGCCAGTCATGGGCCTACTACTGATATTAACAATACCAGGCCAAACCATAAGAATTGAGTCTAGGCTCCGTTACTTCCGATTTGCCAGTCATGGGCCTACTACAGATATTAACAATACCAGTGCAAACCATAAGAATTGAGTCTAGGCTCCGTTATTTCCGATTTGCCAGTCGTAGGCCTACTACTATAAACAATACCAGTGCAAACCATGAGAATTGAGTCTAGGCTCCGTTATTTCCGATTTGCATGGCATAGGCCTACTACTAAAACTAACAATACCAGAGCAAAACATAAGTATACCTCGAAGATACTAGTAAAATTACCTAATACGAAATGTATACTTTTAAATAATACTTCAAATAAAAAACAGTAAATCAGCTAATTAACGTTAGTCTTCATTTCATAAGCGAACCGTTCAAAACAAACGTGTATTGTTTATCTATAAATGTAAACACGCTGTCACTCTAATTTATCAACCAAACGGCTAAAGATGCTATAGAAAGTTTGTCAACTATTTCAATAAAACCTACACACGAGAAATTACAGCCAACGGTAATCCTAACTAAAATTCACCTTTGAGATTTTACTTAACATATAGCCAACAAAAAGACAATACATCAACATTACAGTACTTTCTAGAAAAAGTAATAAAATTGTGTGTAACTTCCCGAGAGTTCCGTGGTAATTTAAAGATAAATTGATGTTATATATGAAAAGTGCGGTTAATGCATAATACCAACAGAATTATTCAAAACAGCAAATGAATAATGAAAATTAATAACTAAAATAAGGATCAAAACTCTCGCCAAGTTTCAAACTATAGTTATTAACACTTACATGAAGAAGTCGCCATCACTTGGAGAAGCACGGACGAGAATTCTTTACTATTAAACAGTCGGCAACAAGTCGATTACATCATGGCGTTCCTAAAGGTGGTTTAATCAGATCCTTAAAACTTTATCTAGGATACCCGGGATTACAGTACCTTCTGCTTTGATTGATACATCTTGATTTCAAGTTTGAAACGAGTTTGATCACAATATAGAAAAAGCACTTGTCAAGATACACTTAAATCAGCGCTTAACAGACAATGAGATGTTACCCCTTTCGCCGATACCGGAGGACTGATCCTCTAGGGACGGGTGGAGCACCCGGTAGTCACCCCACCCAACAGTATCCGACCGGGATATTATTATTATTATTATTATTATTATTATTATTATTATTATTTACTAAGCTATAACCCTAGTTGGAAAAGTAGGATGCTATAAGTCCAAGGTATCCAACAGGGGGAAATAACTCTATAAGGAAAGGAAATAAGAAACAATGAACAATTAAAATAGAATATTTTAAGAACAGTAACAACATTAAAATAACTATTTTACATATAAACTATAAAAACTTCAAAATAACAAGAGGAAGAGAAAGAAGATAGAATAGTGTTCCCGAGCGTATCATCAAGCAAGAGAACTGATAATTGATCAGTATCTAAGTTATCAATTAATTACATACGGTGTCTCGAGCGTTAATATGCTAACGTGGAGGAAGCAACGTGTCATAGGATTGTTATCATATATAGATTTTCGAAATTTGTTTTTCGGCTTTCAACCAATGTTATATGTTGAAGAAGCTGACACAAGTTTCTCTACATAATATATATGTTACAGATCTATTTTAACGTTGTTACTGATCTTAAGATGTTTAATATTGCATATTCATTACTTCTTTTGTAGTTTCTTTATTGCCTTAGTTCATTTCCTTAGTGGGATACTTTTCCCAGTTGGAGCCCTTGGCATTGTAGTATCCTGGTTTTCCAAATAGTTACAGCTGAGCTAGTAATACTAGTAGTAGTAGCACCAACACAAACCACTCTCCTTGCACACATGATCAGTAACGCGCACACTGGGCCTACTTACTCCTCTTTCATGGTATTTCTCTTTTTCTTGTTTTTAAATTTCGTTGATAATATGATGGAACTTATTGATTTTTAAAGTATCGTAAGATGATGAAAGGGATCTTCTTAATCGGGTAGTTGAATCAGTAGAACTTCAAAAGTTCAAACGAGCAGCAAATGTTTTTATGTTGAACTGGGTGACATAAGTCTTTTTATAGTTTATATATGAAATATCTGGTTTAATGTTATTAATGTTTTTTAAATATTTTATTTAATTTGTTCACTACTTTTTGTATTGTGCATTTATTTCTTTTTCTCGCTGAACTATTTTTCCCTGTTGGAGCCCTTGGGCTTATAGCATCTGGCTTTCCAACTAGGGTTGTAGCTTACCTAGTAATAATAATAATAATAATAATAATAATAATAATAATATAGCTTGTTATTTTATATATGGATGCCCATTTTTTAAGACTACAGAGAGAATTTAATAACAGTATAAAATTGAGAGGAAATTACCATAACACTTATTTGGGAGTCAGTTGAGGTGGCAGGTCAAGATCCAAGGGACATTAAGTACCGTTCCAACATTTGAACCAAAGTACCATAGCTCTGCATACCGACATGAAGATGGGAGCTCAGTATTTTTCAAATACTATAAGCATAAACCATACAGATTTCTTTTAACACTGAAAAAAAAAATGTTGACAAAAGATATAGTAAAAAATGGATCACAGAGGTTTATTAATGAAGAACTTGTACAAATGCTAATCACAATTTAATAGACATATACTTGGATATGATCTATATTTATGTCTAAAAGTAAGGGTACTTTAGTTATGCCTCCTCGTACCTCTCATAGTCTATATTTAGGCCTTTGTCTGTACATACATACATACATATACCAAGGTACTTCCCCCAATTTTGGGGGGTAGCCGACATCAACAAATGAAACAAAACAAAAAAGGGGACCTCTACTCTCTACGTTCCTCCCAGCCTAACAAGGGACTCAACCGAGTTCAGCTGGTACTGCTAGTGTGCCACAGCCCACCCTCCCACATTATCCACCACAGATGAAGCTTCATAATGCTGAATCCCCTACTGCTTCTACCTCCGCGGTCATCTAAGGCACCGGAGGAAGCAGCAAGGCCTACCGGAACTGCGTCACAATCACTCGCCATTCATTCCTATTTCTAGCACGCTCTCTTGCCTCTCTCACATCTATCCTCCTATCACCCAGAGCTTCCTTCACTCCATCCATCCAACCAAACTTTGGCCTTCCTCTTGTACTTCTCCCATCAACTTTTGCATTCATCACCTTCTTTAGCAGACAGCCATTTTCTGAACATAAGGGTTCTTAATTTGTAATGTACTTTAGTTACCCCTCCTCCTGTCCCTTAAAAACTCTAGTCTCATGCAATTGGGTAGAAATCTGCAAAAACTCATGTAGGTAAAAGTAATGCAAAATATGAGCAAATAGCTATGACTTTTATTTCTTTTTTTTTTTTTTTTTTACTTTAGTTACATCTCCTTCTGTCCTTCAAAAACTCTAGTCTCATGCACTTGGGTAAAATTCTGCAAAAACTCATCTAGGAAAAAGTAATGTGAAATGTGAGCAAATGACCCTGAGCTTTATATTTTTCTTTTTTTTTTTTTTCTTTTTTACTTTAGTTACCCTTCCTCCTGTCCCTCAAAAACTCTAGTCTTATGCAACTGAGAAAAATTCTGCAAAAGCTCATCTAGGAATTTACCCCTCCTCCTGCCCCTCAAAACCTCTAGTCTTATGCAATTGGGTAAAATTCTTCAAAATCTCATCTAGGATAAAAAATTAATGTTAAATATGAGCAAATAGCCATGACCTTTTTTTTTTTTTTTTTTTTTTTAAATTATGACGTGTATTGATTCGGTGGCTGAAAGGAATTCCCAGTAAGACTCTGTGGGTAAGCAGTGTTGGTTGGCAAATGAGTCCACTTCCTGTGACCTGACTTTTCCATTTGCCTCGGAAAGAAAAATAACCTTTTTTATCATGGCACAGAGAGAGAGAGAGAGAGAGAGAGAGAGAGGAGAGAGAGAGAGAGAGAGAGAGAGAGAGAGAGAATGACAATGGGACAATAGGGAGAAATATCGAAGCTACTTAATGGTAATTAATCTAGGTTTCTATAAGTAAAATGATACATAACCAGTAAAGATTAAACGTTTTTAAATAAGCTCCAGTACTTCTTTGGAGAGAGAGAGAGAGAGAGAGAGAGAGAGAGAGAGAGAGAGAGAATGGAAAAAAATGCATCTTTTTAGCAATCACGCAATTAGACGCAGCTTTGATCTCTCTCTCTCTCTCTCTCTCTCTCTCTCTTCTCTCTCTCTCTCTCTCTCCACATAAACACTCATTGTCCTCCCAGCATAATTTCGCGTTTTTAGGGAACACTTTTGTACTTTTTCCTTGTGATTCAACTGGATCGAGGACAAAAATGTCAAGTTTTGGTAATGACAGCATTCATTTGCATATCCCGCAAAGAGCTTAAAGGATCTTGGGGTAAAATTCCTCTGAATCATTATCAACAATATCTAAGGCATAAAATAGCTAGAGAGAGAGAGAGAGAGAGAGAGAGAGAGAAGAGAGAGAGAGAGAGAGAGAGAGAGACCCGTGACTCTAAACAATGGAAATCGAGTCTAACCTTCTGGTGACGTAAGAGCTATTGGGGTAGCTTATTGGAAGCGTCCCTGCCCTTTCGTTTCAGGACGGGGGTTCGAAACACGCTCGAGCTCGAAAGTTTCCTGGGGGGTTTTGGGGGAGCCTATAGGTCTACGTGATGATCAATCATCAGCCATTACCTGGCCCTCCCTGGTCCAAGTTTGGCTGGAGAGGGGCCATGGGCGCTGATCACATGGTCAGTCTCTGGGGCATTGTCACTGCCTTTGTCTGCCATTCATGAGCGACATTTAAACCTTTAAACCATCACACTTATGCTTTTAGTTCTTGCATTATTCGTATATTCAGATGTCAGGTAAAATTGTTTTTAATATTGATTAATATTGACTTTCATTTCTCTATCTAAAATTCTTATGAAGTGTACAAAGTACCTCTGATAAATATAATTCGTCGAATTTATTTCCAAAACGTAAGGAAAAACTTATTTCCTTTCCTCACCAGGCTATTTTTCCCTGTTGGTATTATTATTATTATTATTATTATTATTATTATTATTATTATTATTAATAGCTAGGCTACAACACCAGTTGGAAAAGCAGGATGCTATAAACCCAAAGGCTTCAACAGGGAAAAATATCTCAGTGAGGAAAGGAAGTAAATAAACTACAAGAGAAGTATGAACACTTAGAATAAAATATTTCAAGAACAAGTAGCAATAATAATAATAATAATAATAATAATAATAATAATAATAATAATAATAATATTAACAACAACAGCAATAATAATAATAATAATAATAATAATAATAATAATAATAATAATAATAATGATAGTAATAATAATAATAATAATGATAACAACAACAACAACAACAGCAATAATAATAATAATAATAATAATAATAATAATAATAATAATAACATTAAAACTACGCAACAAATTCTCCCTCTCAATGGCTTGTATACTCTTTGATATCTTAATTGAGAATCAGTATTGGTCCAAATGATCTGATTGAAATATGACGATATTTCCGTGATAGGTCTTTGGCATTTCATTTGGAAATTATACGAATTAATGCTGCCGTGGTTCTCAGAATTCGATGGAATATTGCTAATGTCATTAACACCGCCCACCATCTTACCCCCGTCCTCTCTCTCTCTCTCTCTCTCTCTCTCTCTCTCTCTCTCTCTCTCTCTCTCTCTCTCTCTCTCTCTCTCTCTCTCATTAAGGTGATTTCTGGGTTTAACCTAGTTGTATATATATATATATATATATATATATATATATATATATATATATATATATATATATATATATATATATATATGTGTGTGTGTGTGTGTGTGTGTGTGTGTGTAAGTATCTAAGTATGTGTATATTGTATATATATATATATATATATATATATATATATATATATACATATATATATATATGTATATATATATATATATATATATATATGTATATATATACATGTATATATATAAATAGATATACATATGTATATATATATATATATATATATATGTATGTATGTATATCATATATATACATATATATGTATATATATATATATATATATATATATATACTGTATATATATATATATATATA
>NC_090757.1:186453-204622 GCF_036898095.1 Palaemon carinicauda
GAGAGTGTATCGTTTTAACATACAATTGATCTCAATGCAAAGAAATTATCATTCATTGTCCTAATGTGAGGAGAGCTGAAGTGTTAGATAAGTGACGAGCTTCTAATCATGCTGAAGTATGCATCTTTACTTAGCTATAGTGTAAAAAAAAAAAAAAAAAAAAAAAAACAGTAATTCTAATCGGAAATTATCCGTAAAAAATATATTGTTCTTGGCCGTATTTCAGTAAAATACAGGCTATCGTAATCTGTACCCTACTTTGTTATTATCTATTACGGGTTGGTGACCGTAATATCACTCATTACATCAATGTATCCGTTTTTAAAACCGGTAAATGCATGGCAACGTTTATTCCAGAATTTTTACCGTTTTTATACGGGCAAAATTTCACAGTGTAATCTATCTTATTTATTTATATGCTTATTTTTGTATTCCAAATCATTCACGAACTAGAGGCGCGCTCAGTTGAGCACAGACCTCCATCGCAGCAGCTCATTTCTCGACCTCTTGCACGGCTTTCACCTTGACCTTTAACCTGAACATGTATTAGTTGGCGTGGATTTTCATACACTCCAATATGAATCAAGTTTGAAGTCTCTGTGACAACAATGTCCAAACTTGTGACTGATTACACGAATAGGACATTTTGCTAGACCGTGACCTTGATATTTGACCTTGACATTTGACCTTGACTTTCCAAAATTTAACCAAATTTTGAACAGTGTAGGGTCTTTTACAGGATTTCCCATAGGCGACGGGTCCCACAAAAAAAAAAAAAAAAAAAAAGTCAACTTGCCGTATCAATTTTAGGAAGATCGTGTAAGAAACGAACAACGTCAAAGAAAGCCATTTCTTTCAGGGGTCCGACTGATTCCAATCTCCTCTTCGGAGCAAAAGGAATCCTTAGAGTCCTGCACCGATCCTTCCTTTTAACCATTACCGAAGATAGCTGAATTAGACAGTAACTAAAACTCGGCGATTCTTTAACAGATATTTTTGGACTGTGAACTGACGTCGCCACTACAATGGTCAATGGGGGTACCTCTCTGATCCGCCAACAATACTTTCCATCCGCTTGGAATTCAGGGATTTTTCGCTGGTTTGGGCGAATAAAATGCAGGTATCGAGGGTCTGAAAGAGAAAGTCGCACGCCTTGAGGAGGAGGGGGAGGGGGAGAGGGGAAAGGGAGGAGGGAGGGGAGGGGGGAAGGGAGGGAGAGGAGAGGAAGGGAGAGGAGGGGAAGGGGAGGGACTGGGAAAAGGGAAGGGGCAAGGGAGGGAGAGGAGGGGAAGGGCAGGGACTGGGAAAAGGGAAGGGGAGAGGAGGGAAAGGGAAGGGGGGAGGAGGATAGGAGGGGAAGGGGGAGGGGGATAGGGGAGGGGAAGGGGAGGGGGGGGGGTGAAAGACGTTGAGAGCTAGGTGAATGAATGCCCTGTTGAAAGGGATCTGGGAAGATGGATTCAAGTAATAACAGGATTGGATATTATTTTTTTTTCCTTTTTCTTGAAAAAATGAAAAAAAGGATATATGGAGAGGAAAAGAAGTGTGAGAATTATTTCTTTTTCTCGCGATAATAAGATGGAAAAAGCAAGTATGTGAGTATGTTGTATTTTGGTGCTTTTGGAAGAGAGACGAATAAAGAAAAATAATCTATTCTTTAAAAAGGAAAAGTAAAAGTAAAAAAAAGGACAGAAAATTATCTATTTCATTTATGCATTGTTTTTTCATAGTTGAATATTCACAAATTATCATAATCATCATCATCATCATCATCATCATTATTATTATTATTATTATTATTATTATCATTATTATTATTATTATTATTATTATTATTATTATTGCTAGCCAAGCTGAAATCCTAGTTGGAAAAGCAGGATGCTATAAACCTAACGGTTCCAATAGGGAAAAAATAGCCCAGTAAGGAAAGGATATAGACAAATAGATAAACTATATTTAAATTAATGAATATTTGATATAAAATACCACCTTCCAACTGCATTCAATTTTCTTAAGTTTTATTCTATCATTGTAAATTATCAAGGGTTGTGATGGCCGATGTGGTAACGTCCTTGCCTAATGATCGTCAGACTGGGGTTCGAGTCCCGTTCAAACTTGTTAGTACTTTTGGTCGTTGCAACCTCACCATCCTTGTGAGCTAGCGATGAGGGGTTTTAGGGTAGTCTATAGGTCTACCTGCTGAGTCATCAGCAGCTATTGCCTGGCCCTCCTTGGTCCTAGCTTGGGTGGAGAGGGGGCTTGGACGCTGATCATATGTATATATGGTCAGTCTTTAGGGTATTGTCCTACTTGCTAGGGCAATGTCACTGCCCCTTGCCTCTGTCATTCATGAGCGGCCTTTAAACCTTTAACCTGTAAAACTGTACTGCGATACAAAAATCTATAATCTCAAGCAATTAAATATCTTGTAACATTTTAGTTCATCTTCAAAAAATAAAAAAATTGACGAAAAAGACCGTTTAAAGTTGCGTATTTACATTACAAATAAAAACTCCTTTTTAACTTTCTTGAAAAATAAGTTTTAATAGTTTAAACAACTTCAGGAATTTGGTTTCGGAAGAATGACGCCTAAACGTTTAAATGCTGCTCATGAATGGCAGAGGCAAAGGACAGTAACATTGCCCTATCAAGCAGGATAATGCCCTAGAAACTTATTATGTATAGATATGCTCTGCGCCCAAGCCCACTCTCCACCAAAGCTAGGACCAGGGAGGGCCAGGCAATGGCTGCTGATGACTCAGTAGATAGAGCTATAGGCTCCCTCAAACACACCATCCTTAGCACCTTGCAGCGACCAAAGGAACTAACGAGTTTGAGCGGAACTGAACACCAATCTGGCAATCAACAGTCAGGGACGTTACCACAATCTCCACCACAACCCTTCAATTTTTTCCCCAGTAGGCCTAGATAGTTTTCCATCTTTTTTCCCTTCAGAAAAGGTGAGTTTAAGGAAGTTACCTTTTTCCCTTACGCATAAAAAGAGTCTCCCTTTTTATCTTTGTGCTGCGAAGTTCATTCTTTTCTGGGTGTTAGACTCCTTTTTCTTATATTCACAAAGGGATGGATAAGGTGTTTTTGTCGCTGTGTACATTCTTTGGTGAAAAGACTCTTTTCTGTTTTGTAAATTTTCATCTTGCGTGATTATATGATGTTTTCTTGATTTTTTAGCGCTATTCCATTTTGTCATTTCTTAAAATTTATTTTAGTTATTATTTTTTTCAATTATAATTATTATGATTTTTTTTATTATTATTATTTTAATTATTACTATTTTAGTTTATCTTGCATGATTATATATCATTTCCTTGATTTTTTAGCGCTATTGCATTTTGTATCCTTTTATTTATCTTAGTTATCATTTAATTCTTATAATTATTCTTATTTAGATTTTGTATTTATTAATATTTTCAATATTTTAATTGATTTTTTAACTATTATTAAAATTATTGAAAAAATTTTCTGTATTTATATATAGTAACCTTTTTTTTGTGTAATTCCATTACCTTGCAATTACCTTCTGTTACTTCTTTAATTCCATTTTTATATCAGTTTTAATGTAATTTAGCTATGAAAACATTTCTTTATTGTGAATTTATCTTGTATATTTTAATGCAATTCCATTTTTTTTAATTTTTTTTTTTTTAGCCCAGTTCCACTTTTCATCCTGTTTTTATTATCATTTTATTTTGCAATCTTTGAATTTCCATCTTAGATTGAGACGTTTTCTAACCTAACCCAACATTTCTCTTCACTGTCTCTTCACTGCCAGGCTTTGGAATATTCTTCCTATCTTCGTTATTGCTACCAATTACCATACTGTTTTTAAAATATCTTATTTTTCCTTTATTTTCTTTCCTCACTGAGCTATTTTCCCTGTTGGAGCCCCTGGGCTTATAGCATCCTGCTTTTCCAACTAGGGTTGTAGCTTAGCAAGTAATAATAATAATAATAATAATAATAATAATAATAATAATAATAATAATAATAATAATAATAATAATAATAATCGGTCCACACTGGGTTTAAAATTATGAATGAAATAGCGTTATAAAAATGTAAATATCTATTACAAAAAAGACACGTTAGATCAAATAAGACTTTCTGTATCATTAATAAGATACATTAAAGATTATAAACTTGTAGTAAGTAAATTATTATTTCTATATACAAAAATAAAAGGTTGCAAATTCAATTAAGACTCTTTATTATAAATAGGATAGATTAAAGATTATAAAATTGTATTATAATAAATCAAATTTAATTAAATTATCATTTAATACATCAAAATAATTGGAAGAAAATTCAAATAAGACAATGTATCATGAAAAGAATGAATTAAAGATTATACAATTGTATTGTAATAAATAAAAAATAAACAAATTATCATTTCAATACATTAAAATGAATGGAATCAAATTCAAATAAGACTTTCTGCATCATAAATAGGATAAATTAAAGATTATAAAATATATTGTAATAATTATAAATTAAGTAAATTATAATTTCCGTATATTAAAATAATTAGAAGTAAATTCAAATAACACTTTTATACCATGAATAGTATAAATTATAGATATGAAATTGTATTGTAATAATATAAAATTAAATACATTAACATTTCAGTATAGCAAAATATATAGAAGCAAATTCAAATAAGACATTCTGCATTGTAGATATGATAAATCATAGATATTAATCTGTATTGTGATAAATCAAATTAAGTAAATTATCCTGTTCATATAGCAAAATATATAGAAGCAAATTCAAATAAGACTCTCTGCACCATAGATATGATAAATCGTAGATATTAAAGTGTATTGTGATAAATCAAATTATGTAAATTATCTTGTTCATATAGCAAAATATATAGAAGCAGATTCAAATAAGACTTTCTACATGATAAATATGATAAACCATAGATATAAAACTGTATTTTGATAAACCAAATTAAGTAAATTATCTCGTTCATATATAGAAACAAATTCAAGTAAGACTTTCTACATCATAAATATGATAAACCATAGACATAAGACTGTATTTTGATAAATCAAATTAAGTAAATTATCTTGTTCATATATAAAAACAAATTCAAATAAGACTTCCTACATCATAAATATGACGAATCATAGATATAAAATTGTATTGTAATACATCAAAATGAAATAAACCATCAAAATAAACGAAATCAAACGAGTATTGCCCGTCGCGTTCCGACGTAAATGCCCCGTACGCGATTCGCCTTCCCTGAAACCTCATCATCAGGACCCAGATGGTTCATGATTCGGACGTGTTCGTTTCGGGAAAGAACCAAAAAAAAAAAAAGAAAAAAAAAGTCATGAAAGCTAAAAGGGCATTCGGGAGCCACAAGATTTAAGAGTGAGAGCCATGCTATGCATTTAGACGACCGCCCACCCTTCCCCCCCCCCCCTCTCTCTCTCTCTCTCTCTCTCTCTCTCTCTCTCTCTCTCTCTCTCTCAAAAGAAACAAATAAAAAATTACCGTGAAGCGCTTTCAAACAGAAACTGAAATGGTTGGATACAGTAAATTTGTATGAGAAAAAAGATTGATATATAAAATATGAGGTAAAAAATTACCTCAGAAACTAAAATTGTTGGATGTAGGAAGTTCGAATGAAAAAAAAAATGTTTAGGAGACCAATAATTCGGCAAAATAATTTCGTTTTCTATAATATGATTACAGTATGCATATTTTTTTTAAATCTCATGTATGATGCGACAGTAATAAAATTTTCAAGAAGGGTTTTTTGCATGTTTTACTATTTTTAATTCTTGTACTAATTCATCATCAGTATCGGTTAATGATTTGTTTATAGAATACACATGATAAAGAAGTGGTAGAATTTTAAAGGAATATTAACACATTTATCACATTTAATTTTTTCATCAGATGATACCAGTTTAGGTATATATATATATATATATATGTGTGTGTGTGTGTGTGTATATATATATATATATATATATACAGGGAGATGAAATTAAAAGTATAATATTAAATCGTAGTACTTCTTCAGTCTTCTGAAAAAGTATCACAAAATTAGTCAGGACTTAATCTTATACTTCCAATGTCATTTTCCCTGTGGTTATTTTGCATTTGAGCATCACGTTTTCTTGTGATTTTTTACGCATATATATATATATATATATATATATATGTATACATATACATATATATGTATATATATACATATATACAAAAATATGTATGTATATATATACATATATACAAAAATATGTATGTATATATATACATATATACAAAAATATGTATGTATATATATATATATATATATATATATATAATATGTGTGTGTGTGTGCCACGCATGTAGGAAAATCACAAACACAGCAAATGACCAGATATATATTAGGAAAACTAAAATGAGATGTCTTGCAGAAACATGGGTAAATAACTTTCATTTTCTTTATCAGTCAAAGATAATTACATTCCAATTCAGCCTCTTTTAAAAACAGGATCGGGGAGTGAAATATATTTTCCAATATGAAGGACAGGAATAAATCATAACATCTTATTGAAATGCTTTAATCATGTGAGTGAATTAAACATTTTGTTCTTTTATAAAAAAAATGTGGTGTTCATGCTTTAAACTTTAGGGTGGGAACATGCACGAGTGCTGTTAGTTTTAGTTGCTTAGAATGGTAAAACTCGTAGAGAGAGAGAGAGAGAGAGAGAGAGAGAGAGAGAGAGAGAGAGAGATTATACATAGGAGCAGGAAGGTGCATAAAGACAAATTTAAAACAAACAGAGAGAGAGAGAGAGAGAGAGAGAGAGAGAGAGAGAGATATTATACATAGCAACAGGATGCTTGCATAAAGTCAAATTCAAAACAGAGAGAGAGAGAGAGAGAGAGAGAGAGAGAGAGAGAGAGAGAGCAACAGTAAACTTACATAAAGACAAAAAAAACATAATAATGAGAGAGAGAGAGAGAGAGAGAGAGAGAGAGAGAGAGAGAGAGCAACAGGAAGGTGCATAAAAACAAATTTAAAACAGAGAGAGAGAGAGAGAGAGAGAGAGAGAGAGAGAGAGAGCAACAGGAAGGTGCATAAAGACAAATTTAAAACAGAGAGAGAGAGAGAGAGAGAGAGAGAGAGAGAGAGATTATACATAGCAACAGGATGCTAGCATAAAGTCAAATTCAAAACAAAAGAGAGAGAGAGAGAGAGAGAGAGAGAGAGAGAGAGAGAGAGCGCAACAGTAAACTTACATAAAGACAAATATAAAAACATAATAATGAGAGAGAGAGAGAGAGAGAGAGAGAGAGAGAGAGAGAGAGAGAGATTACATTATACTAGATACCTACCAACAAGGATGATCGTAGTGTTGTTCTGTCCAAGAGTGTTCCTGACGTTGCACCGATAGTGTCCAAAATGTTCCTGGTCCACCTGGTTCAGAACAAGCGTGGATGTGCCGTTTCCTTGAGCTCCAAAATCTTCTAAGGTGTCATCTGTTGAAGCACATAAGTACATAATTAAAGTAAATTCCTAACTAGTGTACCGTATGTGTTTCTCACTCTCTCCCGTTCTGATAGTAAAACAACCTGTTTATGCTTGCTATTGCATGTTTCACATTGCTAGATTTTTTGTGACATTCTTGCTCTTAACTGTTTGTATATAAGCTCGTCATCTTATTGAAGTACCGCACATGCTTCATACATGCCCATGCACTGTAATTGCTTTTTTTTTCTCTTCCCCACTGATAATAAAACAAACTGTTTATGCTTGCCATTGCATGTTTCACATTGCTAGATTTTTTGTGACATTCTTGCTCTTAACTGTTTGTATATAAGCTCGTTATCTTACTTAAGTACCGCACGTGTTTCATACATGCCCATGCACTGTAATTGCTTTTTTATCTCTCTTCACCACTGATAATAAAACAACCTGTTTATCCTTGCCATTGCATGTTTCATATTGCTGGAATTTTTGTGTCATTCTTGCTCTTAACTGCTTGTATATAAGCTCGTTATCTTATTGAAGTACCGCACGTGTTTCATACATGCCCATGCACTGTAATTGCTTTTTTCTCTCTCTTCGCCACTGATAATAAAACAACCTCTTTATGCTTGCCATTGCATGCTTCCTATTGCTGAATGTTTTGTGATATGACATTCTTGCTCTTAACTATTTATATATAAGCTCGTCATCTTATTGAAGTACCGCACGTGTTTCTTACACGCTCATAAACTGTAATACTACTGCTTTCTTTTTTTTATCTCCTTCCCGTATTGATAATAGAAAAACCTGTTTGAGCTTGTCATTGCATGTTTCACATTGTTTGAAATTTTTGTGTCACTGTTGCCCTCAAAAGTTTGTATAAAAGCTCGTTAACTTGTTGAATACACTTCACTTACATTCACCTCGTCTCTCTGTCAGAACCAAACAGTTATCTTGCGACACTAGAGGGCGAAAAAGATTGTGGACGAGTCACCAATTGCTATTTTCAATATTATAGATGAACTCATCCAATTGACGTCTACTTCACTAATTAAATGATTGAATATTTATGCAAATAAGCATCGAGATGATTAAATCTTGTAGATTGACACTTGCACGATACTAGCAAGATTTCCGAGCAATGGGTCGTGTAAGTGATTTATGTATTCGTAATTATATGAAATATTTTGCACGCATGAATTTTCGTGCAATTTTACCCTTTATGCTCTGCACGAAGGTTTTGATTACTGACACGACGCATTGCGTGACATTACAGATACAAAAATCGTGCAAATGTCGTACGAGGGTCAAGGTGGCCCTGACTTGTGACTAACTAGGATTATAACGATGCAGTTAATTAAAATAATGCAATTTAGATCCTGTTTACGTGAAATTATAATTAACGCTGCAATTTTATGAGAGACAAAAATCTCGTCTATGTAGATAGGCTGTATTTAAAGTTTAAATAATAATACCAACATACGAAATTGGATCCTGAAATTGAGAAGTTCTATTGTCCTTGTATTTTTTCCATTATATTTATAAAATGAAAGTTTAATTATTGAGGTGAAAAGAATCTCAACCATTAGTCTTAAATACTGTCACCATAAATCTGCACTTGCCAGGTTTTTTTCCCTGGGGGGGGGGGGTGTAAAAAGGGCGGGGGAGTTGTAAGGTCGGGGGTGGTCAGGGCCGGGTTGAGTGGGGGAATATTCCCCCACCTACAGACTATTTTTATCCTTACATTTTGCAGAAATGATTAAGTCATCGAATTACGATGTTTTTGTTTCAGAGGGATAAACTTGATTTCTCTTTCGCTCATTTTCTCTTTAGTTCAAAGTTATTGTTCAATGTATATATATGTATATATATATATATATATATATATTTATATATACCGGTATATATACATATATATACATATCTATATATATATATATGTATATATACAGTATATATATATATATATATACAGTATATATATATATATATATATACCGTATATATACTGTGCATATATATACATACATATATATATATATATATATATACTTATATACCGGTATATATATGTATGTATATATATATATATATATATACTGTATATATGTGTATATACACCGGTATATATATATACGTACAAACATATATATATATATATATATACATATATATATGTATATATATATGTATATATATACATATATACATATGTATATATATATATACATACATATATACCGGTATATATATACTGTACACACATATATACATATTTATATGTATATATATACATACATAAATATATATATATATATATATATATACATACATATATGTATATACATATATATATACATATAAGTATATATATATATATATATATATATGTATATATGTATATATTTATATATATATTTATATATATTGTTTAACCATCATTGATATTCTCAGGGATTTATAATCGACATTATTTAATTTCACCTTTTGAGCGATACCTCTTTTGTGAGCAAAATTATTTCCATTAACAACATTTCAATTGAGAATCATCTGTTTTCCATAAAAGCAGATAGTAACTATTTCAATTGAATTTAACTATTCATAGGAGTTGTATTAATCATAGTTATATGGTATTACGTCACATAATTTTTATAATTTCTAATAGTATTTGATTATTTGTGAAAATAGTAATTTTATTATAGGTAACGACATCAAATCAATCATTCACAAAATATTTTTTATGGTTTCATGCAACATTAAAAAAGGCCGCTTTAGAGAGTATCTATTGAAAACAAGAGCTATGATTGATATAATAATAATTGTCAATATGTATTGAAAAAAATACAATGTAAACAAAGACTGTGAGTGATATAGTTGAAAAGCCGAAAAATATTTTCAAAGCAATGGCTTTGATTTCTACAACTAAAATAACCGATGCTGTATTCAGATTCCTTTGAAAAAACAAAGCTATGATGAACATAATCAAAGTAGGCAATATTGTATTAAAAGATTGCCTTGAAGCCAAAGTTCCATATTTATACCACTATAATGACCAAAGCTTCACTGGGAATAGTCCTTTGAAAAATGAATGCTTTGATCAATATAACCCAATTGATAAGTGCTATCTGATAACTGATAAACAAATCATCCTTCTAGATCAATGTAGCCAAAATTTTTAAAGTGCTATACTGACTGATAACCACATCACCTTAGATAATAATAGAACCAATTTTTAAATGCTATACTGACTGGTTAACCACATCATCTTAGATAATAATAAAATCACCAATATTGATAAAACCAAATTTTAGATGCTCTTCGATATCAGTAAAACCAATTTTGAAATGCTATGCTAACTGATAACCACATCATCCTTCAACATCAATATAACCAAATTGCTAAAGAGCGATACTACTTGATAATCACATCTTCGACATCAATGTAAAACGATTGATAAAGAGCTATAATAACTAATAACGACATCATCTTCGATATCAATAAAACCAAATTTTTAAATGCTCTAGTGATTGATAATCACATCATTCTTTAACATCAATATAATCAAATTGCTAAAGAGCTATACTACCGCTAGAGAGTTATGGGGTCCTTTGACTGGCCAGACAGTACTACATAGGACCCTTCTCTCTGGTTACGGTTCTTTCCCTTTGCCTACACAGACACCGAATAGTCTGGCCTATCCTTTACAGATTCTCTGTCCTCATACACCTGACAACACTGTGATTACTAGACAATTCTTCTTCACCCAAGGGGTTAACTACGGCACTGTAATTGTTCAGTGGCTACTTTCCTCTTGGTAAGGGTAGAAGAGACTCTTTAGCTATGGTAAGCAGCTCTTCTAGGAGAAGGACACTCCAAAATCAAACCATTGTTCTCTATTCTTGGGTAGTGCCATAGCCTCTGTACCATGGTCTTACACTGCCTTGGGTTAGAGTTCTCTTGCTTGAGGGTACACTTGGGCACACTTTTCTATCTAGTTTCTCTTCCTCTTGTTCTGTTAAAGTTTTTATAGTTTAAATGGGAAATATTTATTTTAATATTGTTACTATTCCTAAAATGTTCTATTTTTCCTTATTTCCTTATTTCCTTTCCTCACTGGGCTATTTTCCCTGTTGGGGCCCCTGGGCTTATAGCATCCTGCTTTTCCAACTAGGGTTGTAGCTTAGCATTTAATAATAATAATAATAATAATAATAATAATAACCAAATGTCTAAAGAGCTATACTAACTGATAACCACACCATCCTTCAACATCAATGTAACTAAATTGCTAAAGAGCTATACTAACTGATAACCACACCATCCTTCAACATCAATGTAACTAAATTGCTAAAGAGCTATACTAACTGATAACCACTCCATCCTTTAACATCAATATAACCAAATTGCTGAAGAGCTATACTAACTGATAATCACACCATCCTTCAACATCAATATAATCAAATTGTTAAAGAGCTATACTAACTGTTAACCACACCATACTTCAACACCAATATAACCAAATTGTTAAAGAGCTATACTAACTGATAACCACTCCATCCTTCAACATCAATATAACCAAATTGCTAAAGAACTATAATAACTGATAACCTCACCATCCTTCAACATCAATATAACCAAATTGCTAAAGAGCTATACTAACTGATAACCACTCCATCATTCAACATCAATATAACCAAATTGCTAAAGAACTATAATAACTGATAGCCTCACCATCCTTCAACATCAATATAACCAAATTACTAAAGAGCTATACTAACTAATAACCACTCCATCCTTCAACATCAATATAACCAAATTGCTGAAGAGCTATACTAACTGATAACCACACCATACTTCAACATCAACATAACCAAATTGCTAAAGAACTATACTAGCTGATAACCAGACCATCCTTCAACATCAATATAACCAAATTGCTAAAGAGCTATACTAATTGATAACCACACCATCCTTCAACATCAATATAACCAAATTGCTAAAGAGTTATACTAACTGATAACCACACCATCCGTCAACATCAATATAACCAAATTGTTAAAGAGCTATACTATCTGATAACCACACCACCCTTCAACATCAATATAACCAAATTGCTAAAGAGTTAAACGAACTGATAACCACACCATTCTTCAACATCAATATAACCAAATTGGTAAAGGGCTATACGAACTGATAACCACACCATCCTTCACTATCAATATAACCAAATTGCTAAAGAGCTATACTAACTGATAACCACACAATTCTTCAACGTCAATATAACCATATTGCTAAAGAGCTATACTATCTGATAACCACACCATCCTTCAACATCAATATGACCAAATTGCTAAAGAGCTATACGAACTGATAACCACACCATCCTTCACTATCAATATAACCAAATTGCTAAAGAGCTATACTAACTGATAACCACATCATTCTTCAACGTCAATATAACCATATTGCTAAAGAGCTATACTATCTGATAACCACACCATCCTTCAACATCAATGTAACCAAATTGCTAAAGAGCTATACTAACTGATAACCACATCATTCTTCAACATCAATGTAACCAAATTGCTAAAGAGCTATACGAACTGATAACCACACCATCCTTCAACATCAATGTAACCAAATTGCTAAAGAGCTATACGAACTGATAACCACAC
The DNA here is from genome assembly GCF_036898095.1 of Palaemon carinicauda. Taxonomy (NCBI): domain Eukaryota; kingdom Metazoa; phylum Arthropoda; class Malacostraca; order Decapoda; family Palaemonidae; genus Palaemon; species Palaemon carinicauda. The sequence goes on from NC_090757.1 coordinate 199,624, forward strand.
CATTCTTCAACATCAATGTAACCAAATTGCTAAAGAGCTATACGAACTGATAACCACACCATCCTTCAACATCAATATAACCAAATTGCTAAAGAGCTATACTAACTGATAACCACACCATTCTTCAACATCAATATAACCATATTGCTAAAGAGCTATACTATCTGATAACCACACCATCCTTCAACATCAATATAACCAAATTGCTAAAGAGCTATACGAACTGATAACCACACCATCCTTCAACATCAATATAACCAAATTGCTAAAGAGCTATACGAACTGATAACCACACCATCCTTCAACATCAATATAACCAAATTGCTAAAGAGCTATACTAACTGATAACCACACCATCCTTCAACATCAATATAACCATATTGTTAAAGAGCTATACTAACTGATAACCACACCATCCTTCAACATCAATATAACCAAATTGTTAAAGAGCTATACTAACTGATAACCACACCATCCTTCAACATCAATATAACCAAATTGTTAAAGAGCTATACTAACTGATAACCACACCATTCTTCAACATCAATATAACCAAATTGCAAAAGAGCTATACTAACTGATAACCACACCATTCTTCAACATCAATATAACCAAATTGCTAAAGAGCTATACTAACTGATAACCACACCATTCTTCAACATCAATATAACCAAATTGCTAAAGAGCTATACTAACTGATAACCACTCCTTCCTTCAACATCAATATAACCAAATTGCTAAAGAGCTATACTAACTGATAACCACACCATCCTTCAACATCAATATAACCAAATTGCTAAAGAGCTATACTAACTAATAACCACACCATTCTTCAACATCAATATAACCAAATTGCTAAAGAGCTATACTTACTGATAACCACACCATTCTTCAACATCAATATAACCAAATTGCTAAAGAGCTATACTAACTGATAACCACTCCTTCCTTCAACATCAATATAACCAAATTGCTAAAGAGCTATACGAACTGATAACCACACCATCCTTCAACATCAATATAACCAAATTGCTAAAGAGCTATACGAACTGATAACCACACCATCCTTCAACATCAATATAACCAAATTGCTAAAGAGCTATACTAACTGATAACCACACCATCCTTCAACATCAATATAACCATATTGTTAAAGAGCTATACTAACTGATAACCACACCATCCTTCAACATCAATATAACCAAATTGTTAAAGAGCTATACTAACTGATAACCACACCATCCTTCAACATCAATATAACCAAATTGTTAAAGAGCTATACTAACTGATAACCACACCATTCTTCAACATCAATATAACCAAATTGCAAAAGAGCTATACTAACTGATAACCACACCATTCTTCAACATCAATATAACCAAATTGCAAAAGAGCTATACTAACTGATAACCACACCATTCTTCAACATCAATATAACCAAATTGCTAAAGAGCTATACTAACTGATAACCACTCCTTCCTTCAACATCAATATAACCAAATTGCTAAAGAGCTATACTAACTGATAACCACACCATCCTTCAACATCAATATAACCATATTGTTAAAGAGCTATACTAACTGATAACCACTCCTTCCTTCAACATCAATATAACCAAATTGCTAAAGAGCTATACTAACTGATAACCACACCATTCTTCAACATCAATATAACCAAATTGCTAAAGAGCTATACTAACTGATAACCACTCCTTCCTTCAACATCAATATAACCAAATTGCTAAAGAGCTATACTAACTGATAACCACACCATTCTTCAACATCAATATAACCAAATTGCTAAAGAGCTATACTAACTGATAACCACTCCTTCCTTCAACATCAATATAACCAAATTGCTAAAGAGCTATACTAACTGATAACCACACCATTCTTCAACATCAATATAACCAAATTGCTAAAGAGCTATACTAACTGATAACCACACCATTCTTCAACATCAATATAACCAAATTGCTAAAGAGCTATACTAACTGATAACCACTCCTTCCTTCAACATCAATATAACCAAATTGCTAAAGAGCTATACTAACTGATAACCACACCATTCTTCAACATCAATATAACCATATTGTTAAAGAGCTATACTAACTGATAACCACACCATTCTTCAACATCAATATAACCAAATTGCTAAAGAGCTATACTAACTGATAACCACACCATTCTTCAACATCAATATAACCAAATTGCTAAAGAGCTATACTAACTGATAACCACTCCTTCCTTCAACATCAATATAACCAAATTGCAAAAGAGCTATACTAACTGATAACCACACCATTCTTCAACATCAATATAACCAAATTGCTAAAGAGCTATACTAACTGATAACCACACCATTCTTCAACATCAATATAACCAAATTGCTAAAGAGCTATACTAACTGATAACCACTCCTTCCTTCAACATCAATATAACCAAATTGCTAAAGAGCTATACTAACTGATAACCACATCATCCTTGGACCAGATGACAACTGGCCTTGGCCAAGCTTTGTATCTGCAGATGAGGAGAGATTTCTCGCCGAGTCTGGAGTAGACGACGTCGGTGCGTCCCCCATCTATCACCGGGGCATCTGTAAAGGAGAAAAGAAAGACGAATTAGCTCTGCGAACATGTGACATAAGAAAAAGGAAAATAAATCTTACCCTAAGAAAAATGAAAATGAATCTTTCCCGCTTGTCTCTTTCCTTTTGGAGAATTTCGCTGTAATTTCTGGCTCTGGAAAACATGATAGAATATGCAAAGAAGTTCTTTTTATGGAATTGGGTCATGAGAATACCTGAAAATCGAGAATATTTCAAACATTTAAAGTTATAAGTAGGTGATTATAAACCATCATCTCAACAGGGAGAAACCTGAGATCAATCCCACGAGGAAAGGAGGATTTTATTTGCTTCCTTTAGGATCTAATGTGTCTCCGTTGACTTATATTTCGAGTTGCTCGACTGTGATTGGTCGCAGTTAGGCATGGAGAAAAGAGGTTTGGTGGAAGAGGATGTCTTTGACAGAAGGCATTGGAGAAGGCGCATCAGGCAACCTACCCCTTAATGTAGGGATAACGGTGGGAAATAAGAATATTGAATGGCGAGATAAGGTGAAGAAGGATATGGAGAAAAGATTTTTAGTGGAAGAGAATGTCTTTGATAGAAGGCATTGGAGAAGATGAATCAGGAAACCTACCCCTTAATGTAGGGATAATAGTGGGAAAGAAGAATTAAATGGCGAGATAAGGTGAAGAAGGATATGGAGAGAAGACGTTTAGTGGAAGAGGATGTCTTTGATAGAAGGCATTGGAGAAGATGCATCAGGAAACCTACCCCTTAATGTAGGGATAACAGTGGGAAAGAGGGATTAAATGGCGAGATAAGGTGAAGAAAGATATGGAGAGAAGACGTTTGTCGAAAGAGGATGTCTTTGATAGAAGGCATTGGAGAGGATGCATCAGGCAACCGACCTCTTCATGTAGGGATAACGCTGAGGAAGAAGAAATGTGTGTCAGGTTAGTCTGTGAAGGGGATGGAACTTATTCAGAACCGTAAGTAAATTTATCTTTGGAGCCACTCTATCCCCTTTGAAGGAGGCTTACACTAAGAAAACATCTCCTCTTTATACTATAGAGCAAGTGATTGGAGATATATATATATATATATATATATATATACAGTATATTTATATATATGTATATATACATATATATATATATATATATATTTCAGTCACGCTGAGCTCTCCCCATCCCTCAGGAAGCATGCAGAGGGAGTAGTCATACTCTGGTGAGAGGGAGGTGCGTGTGAGTGCATATATATCTAAATATTTACCCATCACTTATGACGGGTCGAGTACACTAGTGTTAGATATTCATCGATCAGTTCGCATTCAGTGACGATTTTTTTTTTTATAGCTAATCAAATAATGTTTGTTTTCCTTAAACGGCTTTTGTTTACTTTTGTTTGCTGTTCAATCCAGTGTTCATTTTGTTTGCAACTATTTGAAAAGTATTTTTGCAGCTCATTAAAAAGTGGTAGTGAAATATATTGTCTTAAGATTTTCATTTAAAAATCCTGAGTCTCCCATTATGCTTTTAGTCACGTTTTCTAATAATGTACAGTATAGAAAGAAATTAGGAATATTTTAAATGTCCGTTACTTTTCTCGTATGTTATTCATTTCCTTGTTTCCATTCCTCACTGAGCTATATTCCCTGTTGGATCCTCTGGCCTTATAGCATCCTACTTTTCCAACTAAGGTTGTAGCTTGGCAAATAATAATAATAATGATAATATATTTGGGTAGTATACCTTTCAGGCAAGTTTTGTTAAAAATAATGGCTGCCTCAGTTGAACTGATCTTATACTCTGTCTTCTCAATGGCTCTTATTATCTGAAAAGAATCCTGAAAAGAGGATAATTAGAGCCATTGAGAAGACAGAGTATAAGATCAATGCAACTAAGGCAGCCATTATTTAAAAAAAAAAAAAACAATGATAATGAAAATAATAATAATAATAATAATAATAACAATAATAATAATAACAATAATAATAATAACAATAGTAATATTATTATTATTACTATTATTATTATTATTATTATTATTATTATTATAACAATAATAATAATAACAATAGTAATATTATTATTATTATTATTATTATTATTATTATTATTATTATTATTATTATAACAATAATAATAATAACAATAGTAATATTATTATTATTATTATTATTATTATTATTATTATTATTATTATTATTATTATTATTATTATTATTATCCATTGATAAATCTTACATCTCAGTAAATACATCTTCTTTTGTTTCATAGAATAAAATGTAAGTTTTCCTTGTTTCCTTTCCTCACTGGGCTATTTTTTCCGTTGGGCCTATAACTTTTCCAACTAAGGTTGTCGCTTAGCAAGTAATAATAATAATAGTAATAATAATAATAATAATAATAATTACTCCCTTTGTTTC
>NC_090757.1:205122-215122 GCF_036898095.1 Palaemon carinicauda
AACTAAAAGTGCTCTCTCTCTCTCTCTCTCTCTCTCTCTCTCTCTCTCTTCTCTCTCTCTCTCTCTCTCTCTCTCTCTCTCTCTCTCTCTCTCCCCCCATTAAACAAGCATCACCAATCACAGGTACAGCGAAGCATTCAAAGAATTTTCAAAAGGAAAGTGTATTCAAGTGTATTGAAGGCCGGTGCACGTTTCATTAGAAGATTTTGATCCTCCATATCGCACAGGTAAAAGTTCCACTCAATTACAGTCATGAAGAACAATGGGGGGGATTCAGGACTTTTATTCTTTTACTGCTGCTATTTTTGCCATAATTCACAAACGGGCTTTGCATGTTTTTTTTTTTTTTTTTCACGAAAGGCAATCGGTCGAATTGGTCCTGTCTATTCCTAGTTCAGCTCGGAAGAAAACAAACAGGAGAATGGGAGAAAACAATAAACAGGAGAATAGAAGAAAACAATAAACATGAGAATGGGAGAAAACAATAAACAGGTGAATAGAAGAAAACAATAAACAGGAGAATAGAATAATGAGGGGAGTTTCACTCTTCCTCTTGTGTGTTTTTTTTTTCTTTTAGTTTTTATAGTTTATATGTGAAATATTTATTTTAATGTTACTGTTCTTAAAATATCGTATATTAATTGTTAAATACTTTTTTGCAGTTTCCTAATTTCCTTTCCTCACTGGGCTATTTTCCCTGTTGGAGCCATCGGGCTTAGAGCATTCTGTTTTTCCAGCTAGGGTTGTAGCTTAGCTTGTAATAATAATAATAATAATAGACCTGCTTCTTGTATTGATATCCTTTTGACCATCTTTTTATATCTTAAGTTTTGCAAGTGATAAAGATTTGACTATGAGTTCCGTAAGGTGTGGATGTGAATCATAGTAAGGTATGATTGACATAAAAACAATTTTCTTATTTTTTCTTAAATCATATCTTTGTATTGCGCTTCCTTACATGTCAGAGGAGGAAATTGGCTGTGAAGTTTTTGTTACGTGTCACGTGGAGCCACCCTTTGGTGGGAAAATGGCGTAAGATTGAATAAGTGTGTGTATATATATATATATATATATATATATATATATATATATATATATATATATATGTGTGTGTGTGTGTGTGTATACTGTTTATACATATGGATACATATTATGTGTGTATGTCCTTGCGCAGACGCCCTTGTAGTATTCATATATGTACACACATATATATGTATGTGTGAACGTGCGTGCAGTATGTGTACCTTCACATACGCTCTCTCTCTCTCTCTCTCTCTCTCTCTCTCTCTCTCTCTCTCTCTCTCCTCTCTCTCTCTCTCTCTCTCTCATATATATATATATATATATATATATATATATATATATATATATATATATATATATATATGTTTGTAAATATACCTACATATACGTAAAAATATACACATTAATACAATACCTTAATCTGTTATCTCTCCAGCAAGATATCCTTCAGTCTCCTTTCCTTGAATCAAAATTATGTTTGCCTACTTAAACAATGAGTTAAGATAACAGACGATTGTTGTGGATTTAAACCAGCGCGAAGGGCATGGGATAAAATACAGATCTCCTCTCAAGAGAATTACGGAGAATAAGGAGCGATCATTTCACAGAATATTTATAAATACATTCATGAGAAGCGTGGCAAGAGATTGCATATTATTACCACGCCACTCTTTTCTCTTTAGGTTTTCCATTTCTGTTTTAGCTTTTACTGTATATTGTTCACTTTCAATATTCTATTTAAATGTTTAAAGGCCGCTCGTGAACGGCAGAGGCAAGGGACATTGATATTGCCATATCGAGCAAGACAATGCCTTAGAGACTGACCATATATACATATGATCAGTGCCCAAGCCCCCTCTCCGTTCAAGCTAGGACAAAGGTAGGCCAGGCAAAGGCTGCTGATGACTCAACAGATAGACTTATAGGCTCCGCCAAACCCCCCATCCTTAGCTCACATGAATGGTGAGATTGCAGCTACCAAAGAAACTATCGAGTTTGAGCGGGAATCGAACCCCAGTCTGGCGTTCACTAGTCAGGAACGGTACCACATCGGGCACTACAACCCCGTTTTCTATCATCAGTTGTTAATCTCCATTATTCCATACTTTTATGTAATAAGTTTTTCTTTTATTTCTCCATTTCACATACTTCTCTATATATTATCTTGATTAAGTTGCTTTATTTAAACCAACATACTAATCACATACTAAATTTTGGATTTTCCGGATATAGCCTCTTCTGCTGCACTCATACACATGAGGATTGAGACATATCTTGTGTGGTTAAAATTCTGCTTCACGTGCGCGAACACATATTTATACAGTATATGTATGTATGTATGCATGTATATATTGTGTATATTAATATATACAGTATATATATATATATATATATATATATATTTATATATATATATATATATATGTACGTATGTATATGTATATATATATTTTTATTTATATATATTTACAGGTATATGTGTGTGTGTATGCGTGAGCTGATGCATGCATGTATATATATATATATATATATATATATATATATATATATATATATATATATATTATATATACACACACACACACACACATATATATATATATATATATATATATATATATATATATATATATATATATATATACACAGTATATATGCATACATACATACATACATTCATACACACACATACAGGATAAGGGATTTCATTCTCCATTGTCATAACTCCTGGATAAACCATTTGGCGAAGAAGATTGAGAAATGTATCTCTCCTATGGTAGAACTTCTCTCTCTCTCTCTCTCTCTCTCTCTCTCTCTCTCTCTCCTGCTAATACCTACTTTGCTCGTTCCTCTGCACAGCTGTGCGCTTAAGGTAACGAGAGGGCTGCTCATTACAAGCTATCCTCAGTTTTGCCTCCTTCTGTGTGCTTGAAAATTAATTCTCTTCCTCTTTCGTAGGAATGGTTTTGCTTATCTCTTAGATGCTCGAAAATTGGTTCTTCTTTTACCAATAAATCCTATCAGGTTGTTTTTGGATTAAAGAGAGAAATTACTTGAAATTGAAGTTGAAATGTTTTTTTTCTAATGTCAATAAGAAATGAAAATTTTTAATTTTGAAATTATTGAAATGATTGTTTTGGAAATGATTAAAATTATCGTTTTTTTTTTTTTTTTTTTTTTTTTTTTCAAATATTACAGTTATTACTTTTGAAATGATTAATATTTAGGTTGTAAAGAATTTGATAGGAATATTTCCAGGGGAAATATTTATCGTGTTTCAAGATATCAAATATTCTACGTTTGTGTCCTTGCTCTAGTAATCTGATAATGGTTCTTGGATTTTATTGTGGTTGTCTGATGAAATTAGAATATATTTTATAATAATTTGGTCCCGATTCTTCCCTCCTGCTAACAATTGCTTTTATATTCTAATTTTGTTACCGGACTAGTATTCTGAATTCTTACAATGGTACGTGGCTCAAAGATTTTTTTTTTTTTTTTTTTTTTTTTGGTGGTGGTTCTAATGAAATTAAAATGTATTTTAGAATGTTTTTTTCTGATAACATTGGTTTTATATCCTAATTTTCTTTCCTGACTAATATTCTATTCTGAATTCTGATAACGTGGATCTGAGTTTTTTGTGTGGAGTTCTAATGAAATTAGAATATATTTTAGAATATTTTTCCCCGATTCTTACCTTTTGCTAACAATTGCTTTTATATTCTAATTTTGTTTCGTGACTAGTATTCTGAATTCTGACAATGGTACGTGGCTCAATTTTTTTGTGGTGGTCTAATGAAATTAGAATATATGTTAGAATGGTTTTTTCCGGTTCTTGTCCTCTGCTAATAATTGCTTTTATATTCTAATCTTGTTTCCTGACTAGTATTCTGAATTCTTGCAGTGGTACGTGGTTCAAAGATTTTTTTTTTTTTTTTTGTGTTTGGTGGGTCTAATGCAATTAGAATATATTTTAGAATGCTTTTTTTCTGATAACAATTGGTTTTATATCCTAATTTTGTTTCCTGACTAATATTCTATTCTGAATTCTGATAACGTGGATCTGAGTTTTTTGTGTGGAGTTCTAATGAAATTAGAATATATTTTAGAATATTTTTTCCCTGATTACCTTTTGCTAACAATTGCTTTTATATTCTAATCTTGTTTCCTGACTAGTATTCTGAATTCTTGCAGTGGTACGTGGCTCAAAATTTCATTTTTTATTTTTTTTTTTTGTAGGGGTCTAATGAAATTAGAATATATTTTAGAATATTTTTTCCCGATTCTTCCCTTCTGATAACAATTGCTTTTATATTCTAATTTGGTTTCCTAACTAGTATTCTAACAATGGTAATTGGCTCAAAGATTTTTTTTTTTCCTGTGGCTGTCCAATGAAATTATAATATATTTTAGAAGGACTTTTCCCAGTTCTTCTCATTCGGCTAAAAATAGCTTTCAAGTCTCATTTTCGAAGAAACTGCTTCCTGTTTAAGATAAATTCCTTATATTCAGATGTGGAGTTCTGAGTCTTCTTTTCCTGAGAGAAGGAATACGAAATATGGTTCTTACTTTACTTTTCTCATCCTCTTTTAATGATATTTCATTCTATAGTTCTTCACATCTTGGTTTAGTAAGATTTGATTTTCATATTTTTTCATCCTCTTTTAATAAGATTCTATTCTATTTTTTCATCCTCTTTTAGTAAGATTCTATTATGAATATTTTTTTTATTCTCTTTTAATAAGATTCTATTATAATTGTTTTTCATTCTCTTTTAGTAAGATTCTATTATATTTTTTTTTCATTCTCTTTTAGTAAGATTCTATTCTATTTTTTTTTTCATCCTCTTTGAATAAGATTCTATTCTAGATTTTTTATTTTCATCCACTTTTAGTAAGATTTTATTTGAATTGTTATCCTCTTTTAATAAGATTCTATTCAAAATTTTATTTCATCCTCTTTTAGTAAGATTCTATTCTAATTTTTTTTTTCATCCTCTTTTAATAAGATTCTATTCGAAAATTTTTCACCCTTTTATGATAAGATTCTATTTTAAATCTTTTTTTCATCCTCTTTTAATGAGACTATACTATATTTTTTTCATCTTCTTTTAATAAGATTCTATTCTATTTTTTATCCTCTTTTAATAAGATCCTATTCTGAATTCTATTTCATCCTCTTTTGATAAGATTCTACTCTTTGAATATTTTTTTCATTCACTTTTAATAGTATTAAATTTTTTTTTCATCCCCTTTTAATAAAATTCTATCCAAATTTTTTTCGTCCTCTTAATAAGATTCTATTTAATTTTTTTTTTCATCTTTTGATAAATTTTATTCTATTTATTATCCTCTTTTACTAAGATTCTATTATATTTTTTATCCTCTTTTGATAAGATTCTATTCTACTTTTTTTTATCCTCTTTTGATAAGATTCTATTCTACTTTTTTTTATCCTCTTTTAATAAAATATTATTCTATTTTTCTTTTCATCCTCTTTTAATAAGATTCTATTCTTTCTTTTTATCCTCTTTTCAATAAGATTCTATTATAATTTCTTTTTCATTCTCATTTGATAAGAGACTATTTTTGTTTGCTAAAAATCTGTTCATTATTTTTGAAATATTTTTTTTGTAAGCTGAAATGAAAATATGTTTTGCTTGTTCGTGATTTGGTTTTTCATTGTTGTGATTCAATTCATATAGATTTAACAGAAATTCTTTGAAGTTCTATCTGGATAGCAAAAGTCACTCGAATTCTCAATTTCGAAAGAGCCATTTTACGTAATTGCTTTTCATTCATAATTCTTTTTACTTTACAGATTTTTCTAAAATAAAAAATTTTCTTTACAGATCTTTCTAAAATATTTTTTTTTCAACCTCTAAAGTGTAATATATTAAAATTTTTAAAGGAATTATTTCTGATTGCCCAAAAGTTCTAATTAAAATATATATTTTTTCAACCTCAAAAATGTAATACTTGTATATTTAAATTTTATAAAGGAACTATTTGTAATTTGTGTTTTCCTAAATGTTCTCATTCTGTTCTTTGAAAATCCCTCTAAAATGGAAAATTTCTCTTTTTTATATCTCAAAATATAGAAATTATTCCATTTTCTGTTTTGGAGGAAGGGTTTTTTTCTGGTTTGATAATATATATATATATATATATATATATATATATATATATGTGTATATATATATATATATATATATATATACATATATATATGTATATATATACATATATATATATATATATATGTATATATATACATATATATATATATGTATATATATATATATATATATATATATATATATATATATATATATATATATATATATATATATAAAATTCGTATTTTTACTAAATTTTCATATATTCCAATATTAGTATTTACTATTTTTGTAATGCTTCGCAATTTATTATCTCTTATATTTTGATATTGATTCATGATTCCTGTACTCATATGTTGGTTCTTGATTCTTGTACTCTGATCCTGGTTTATGGTTATTATGATCTGATATTGATTCATGATTCTCATGTTCTGATATGGGTTAATGAGTCTTATGTTCTGATATTGATTTATAATTTTTTGATACTGATATCGTTCTTCTTTTGAATTTTTAGCAGATTTAATATTTCAGAGGTGTGTCCTTTGTAGATGGTTTAATTCATTGTGTCTTAATACTGCTGGAGAGGTATTGGGCCAGGAAGAACAAGATTGGAGTCCTCTCTGATTGCGGATCATTTTCCTTTGCCTACGCATACACTGAATAGTCCGACCAATTCTTTACATATTCCCCTCTTTCCTCATACATCTGGCAGCACCAAGATAACCGAAAAATTCTTTTTATCGCAAGGGGTTAACTATTGCACTGTTATTGTTTAGTAGCTACTTTCCTCTTGGTAAGAGTAGAAGAGTCTCTTTCGCTATGGTAAGCAGCTCTTGTAGAAGAAGGACACTCCAAAGTCAAACCATTGTTCTCTAGTCTTGGGTAGAGCCATAGCCTCTGAACTATGGTCTCCCACTGTCCTGGGGTAGAGTTCTCTTGCCTTAGGGTACAGGTACACTCAAGCACACTATTCTATCTGTTTCCTTGTTCCCTTTCCTCACTGATTTTCCCTGTTGGAGCCCTTGGGCTTATAGCTTCCAATTTTTCCAATCAGGGTTATAGGTAAAAAAAAAAAGAGATAGAGAGAGATCGCAGGATTCTGACAAATCATCTTAGTTTCCTCAATCATATCATCACGACCTTCACTAGACTTTTTTTTTATTTGTTTGAGGAGATATATCCAGATTATAATCTTGCAATAGTGAAGAATACATCAAAATAAATACGCCCAAAATCAAATCAATTATACACATTAAAAGACCGTAATTTTAATCGGAAATCATCCGTAAAAATTTACTGTTCTCAACCGTATTTCAGTAAAATACCGGCGACCGTAATTTTTACATAGTTTGTTGTTTTCTTTTACTGGTTGGTGACCGTAATATCAATCCTTCACGTCAATATATCCATTTTTAAAACGGTAAATGCCTGGCAACATTTATTCCAGGATTTTTACCGTGTTTTTTTTTTTACGTCAACGTTTCAACAGTGCATGTTCGCCCCTTTTTTTAGATATCCTGAAATTTTCATCAAAATTCATCAGCAAATTTTTGAGTTAGGATGGTGACAAACAAACAAACAGACATAACTGGAAACATACCCTCCTTGGCGGAGGAAATAATCTGTTATTTATTTTTACAACTAAATCATTTGTAATCATCATTAACAAATTATATAGGCCTCAAAGACCTTGTTCGTCGGGAGGCCAGAATAAAGTTTAGATCAATGAAGCAATCCACCTATCTTCTTGAAATCGCTTTAATTCTCAATTTCGAACGAACGATTTTTCATGTGTGCGAGAAACTAATATTCTGGAAATGGCATTTGCTTAATTTTTATCAACGCTTTTTTACTAAATTTCCTGTAGATCGTAGAATTGATGCCATTTTCAATTCGTTTTACTCGACCGAAGTCATTTCATTTTACGAGAAATTAATATTCTGAAAATGGTTCTTACTCGAATTCTTTCACCTTCTAATGAAATTGTAATAGATTTTGAGGCTGTTCCTCAATTTCCGTCCTAATGAATCTTGTAACTTTTTGATTTCTTGGAAGGAAAGGAAGGTACTATACGTTTCCATAAATGAATGAATTTTTTAATTTCCCTTGATTTATTTGATTATTTTTTTTTGTATTTTTCAGCTTTTTTCAACTACAGCTTCATGTCTCAAAGTATATTTTGCATTGTTTCAATTAAGCTTAAGCTTATATACACCGTTAAAAAAACAGTAATTTTAATCGGAAATTTTAATCGGTCCCCTGTATTTCAATAAAATACAGGTGACCGTAATTTTTACCCTACTTTGTTATATCATTTACGGGTTGGTTACCGTAATATCACTCCTTTACGTTAGTATATTCGTTTTTGAATCGGTAAATGCCTGCAACATTTATTCCAGGATTTTTACCGTTTTATTTTTTACGACAAATCTTCTAACACTGATACATCCGTATTTGGGTGTGCATTAAAATTATTTTACGTCTGGGATGTAATTGTATAATCGTGTACATCCGTATTCGGGTATGCAGGAAAATTATTTTACGTCTGGGATGTATTTGTATAACCGTGTACATCCGTATTTGAGTACGCATGAATATTATTTTACGTCTGGGATGTATTTGTATGACAGTGTACATTCGTATTTGGGTACGCATGAAAATTGTTTTACGTCTGGGATGTATTTGTACAACCGTGTACATCCGTATTTGAGTACGCATGAAAATTGTTTTACGTCTTGGATGTATATATTTGTACAACCGTGTACATCCGTATTTGAGTACGCATGAATATTATTTTACGTCTGGGATGTATTTGTATAACCGTGTACACCCGTATTTGAGTACGCATGAATATTATTTTACGTCTGGGATGTATTTGTATAACCGTGTACATCCGTATTTGAGTACGCATGAATATTATTTTACGTCTGGGATGTATGGGATGTATTTGTATAACAGTGTACATCCGTATTCGGGTACACATGAAAATTGTTTTACGTCTGGGATGTATTTGTACAACCGTGTACATCAGTATTTGAGTACGCATGAAAATTGTTTTACGTCTGGAATGTATTTGTACAACCGTGTACATTCGTATTTGGTAATGCGTGAAAATTATTTTACGTCTGGGATGTATTTGTACAACCGTGTACATCCGTATTTGGGTACGCATGAAAATTGTTTTACGTCTGGGATGTATTTGTACAACCGTGTACATCCGTATTTGAATACGCATGAAAATTGTTTTACGTCTGGGATGTATTTGTACAACCGTGTACATCCGTATTTGGTAATGCGTGAAAATTATTTTACGGCTGGGATGTATTTGTACAACCCTGTACATCCGTATTTGGGTACTCATGAATATTATTTTACGTCTGGGATGTATTTGTTTAACCGTGTACATCCGTATTCGGGTACGCATGAAAATTGTTTTACGTCTGGGATGTATTTGTATAACCGTGTACATCCGTATTTGAGTACGCATGAAAATTGTTTTACGTCTGTAATGTATTTGTATAACTGTGTACATCCGTATTTGGGTACGCATGAAAATTGTTTTACGTCTGGGATGTATTTGTACAACCGTGTACATCCGTATTTGAATACGCATGAAAATTGTTTTACGTCTGGGATGTATTTGTACAACCGTGTACATCCGTATTTGAATACGCATGAAAATTGTTTTACGTCTGGGATGTATTTGTACAACCGTGTGCATCCGTATTTGGTAATGCGTGAAAATTATTTTACGTCTGGGATGTATTTGTACAACCGTGTACATCCGTATTTGGGTACTCATGAATATTATTTTACGTCTGGGATGTATTTGTTTAACCGTGTACATCCGTATTCGGG
>NC_090757.1:230122-232622 GCF_036898095.1 Palaemon carinicauda
ATGATGCCGGTAGCGAGATATGACAAGTCTTCCCTGGATGCTGTGGTCCGCTCCCCGTTTAATAAACACTTTTCTTTCTTGAGATGCTGGTATGCTCAGGATATCGAGATTAAGACTCTCTCTCTCTCTCTCTCTCTCTCTCTCTCTCTCTCTCTCTCTCTCTCTCTCTCTCTCTCTCTCTCTCTCTTAAAACACAGATTAAAAAAATGTTGATCATGCCACTTATTTTCCTAATTAAATCAGAGATTTAATGGTAAACAAATTAGCTGTTTCTTTTGTTTACTGTTTCTTCTAATTTTTAAAACCCGTTAAAAATAAATGAAGATGATAATATTACTCTTGACTTAACAAAGTATGTTTGAATATGATTCCTCCATTCATTGAGAGAGAGAGAGAGAGAGAGAGAGAGAGAGAGAGAGAGAGAGAGAGAGAGAGAGAGAGAGAGAGAGAGAGAGAGAGAGAGAGAGAGAGAGAGATTGGTACGTAAATATCCAAATAGTTATATTCAATCATGCATTATATAAAATACTCTTTATTATTAAAGTGAATTCGGAAGTCAGAGATGGACATTAGAAGATAGTGCATAACTACCGTGTTAGATTGGTGATAGTGGAAAAAAACTTCATCAACTAGTGACAGAGTTTGAAATTTTTATAAAAGGAGGGACATGGAAATGAATAAGTGATTGCAAATTCTTGTCCAACAAATTATTATTATTATTATTATTATTATTATTATTATTATTATTATTATTATTATTATTATTATTATTATTATTACTTGTCAAGCTACAACCCTAGTTGGAAAAGCAGGATGCTGTAAGCACAGGGGATCCAACAGGGAAAATAACCCAGTAAGGAAAAGAAACAAGGAAAAATAGCATATTATAAATGCAGTAACAACATTAAAATAAATATTTCCTATATAAACTATAAAAACTTTTAACTAAACAAGAGGAAGAGAAATTAAATAGAATAGTGTGCCCGAGTGTACCCGCAAGCAAGAAAACTCTAACCCTTGATAGTGGAAGACCATGGTACAAAGGCTATGGCACCACCCAAAACTAGAGAACAGTGGTTTTATTTTGGAATGTCCTTTTCCTAGAACAGCAAAGATTCAGCAGCTGAAAACAAGACAGAAGAACAATACTCGAAACGAGGCAGAATAAAAGAATCAGAAAATTTCTTCAGAAAAAAATTGATCGCCAAAAATTTCAAAAATATTTTCTCAGTAAAAGAAAATTTTTTTCGTGCATCCTGGTCTTTGCCTTTGGTTTCATATCAAACTAATTCCTCTGAATAAGTGGTCCCCACATGTATTCTATCATGATAAATATTCAATTCAGGTTCTTACTGAAAAGACCCTATTCAATATGTCTCATATATTCAGCGAGAAATTTGTGCAGCTCTAATGTTTTTGTCAATGTTACCTTCTTCATTTGTAAATCATTCTAAGCAACCACATAAAAAGATTATCATCCTCTGCATATTCATCAAGCTTGTTTTTAAGGTCAAACCACACGTCATGCATATATAATATGAAAAGTTATTGAATAAGTAACCAGATATATTCTTATAGTAGCTTTGGTATTTATCAACACCTATTCTTTATAATCTATTGCTTTTGAATTTAATAATGGTTAGTTCACCAAACATTCAGCTGGGCTCCACAAGGCACTAGAAGAATTGGAATACCCAGTCCCACATGGCTGAGGACTATGGAACGCGAAGTAAGAGATGATGAATGGAGAAGTATTGAATTATAAGCTCAAAATAGCGAAGATATGTTGAATTAAAAGCTCAAAATAGAAACGACTGGCGAAATCTAACCGAGGACCTTTGCGCCAATATGCGTAGGAGGAGATGATGATGATAAAAAAAAAGACCAACTTATTCCCATCTACAAGGACCTCATGATTAACGCGGTCAAGGGCAGCTCTGAAATCAGTCAATCATCCAAACTTTATGTCCATAATCACGAGACTTCTGTAAACCTTTGGAGAATCAAAGGACATTGAATGCTGCAATGTCTTTGTGGAAGCCAAATGGCAAATCAGGGAAACAGCTGATTACCTTCTGCATATTTATGTAGAAGGTTTGAGAATTTCTCTAAAAGTGTAAAAATAACCTCTTCTTGCTAACTTGCGATAAATAACGTGGGATATAAGAATATTAACTGCGTATAGTTATGTATATATATTATTGTTATTGTTCATTAAATCTTTTATTTCCTTTCCTCTCTGGGCTATTTTTCACCGTTGGAACCCTTCTGCTTATAGAACCCTGCCCTGCCTTTTCAATTAGGGTTGTAGCGCAGCTTTATATTATATATATATATATATATATATATATATATATATATATATATATATATATATATATATATATATATATATATGCGTTTATGTGTATATAAATGTGTTTTTGTTTAAACACGTGTGAACATATGTGTATACGTGTGTTTATATATATATATATATATATATATATATATATATATA
>NC_090757.1:237622-242622 GCF_036898095.1 Palaemon carinicauda
CGTTAGAAATCTCTCTCATAATCTCTGGATTCAAAAGTTTGTTGCTGCCCCTACCATAATCTAGATTAATGGTCTCTTCTGTTTTTCCCTCCAGTGATATTAATTCCATATTTATTACCACGTTGATATTTTCTCCAGTTACTTCGGAATGGTCAAACCAAAAGCCAAATGTCAACACCAAAATTTTTATTGGCTTAACTTACATTTGCTTAAAACTCAGGTTTACATCAAAGGCGTATCTCAAACTGCCCAGATATTCCAACAAATCCTATTAATGGTTTTAATGCAGCATTTGTCACAAATATGTTTATGTATAAAACTTGTGTGTATATAAAATCTGTGTCTCAATTAGCTTCTTGTTTATTTTTACACCAATCGAGATAGCTTCCAGATGACTACAATCACTGGATACAACGTCACCTGCACTCACTCTACAGACTCTATAACATTCAAGACGCTTCCAGATGGCTAACATCACTGACAGGTCTTTGCTCAGATAGCCTCTACAATTTATAACGCTGCCAGAAGGCTATAATAACTGGTAGTTCTTTTCTCAGACAGACTTTACAGTGTATATAACGTTTCCAGAAGTCTAAAATCACTGGCAGTTTTATGCTCAGACAGCCTCTACAATGTTTTTAACGCTTCCAGAAGGCTAAAATCACTGGCAGTTCTTTGCTCAGACAGCCTCTACAAAGTTTATAACGCTTCCAGAAGGCTAAAATCACTGGCAGTTCTTTGCTCAGACAGCCTCTACAAAGTTTATAACGCTTCCAGAAGGCTAAAATCACTGGCAGTTCTTTGCTCAGACAGCCTCTACAAAGTTTATAACGCTTCTAGAAGGCTAAAATCACTGGCAGTTCTTTGCTCAGAGAGCCTCTACAAAGTTTATAACGCTTCCAGAAGGCTAAAATCACTG
Organism: Palaemon carinicauda; assembly: GCF_036898095.1. NCBI lineage: Eukaryota > Metazoa > Arthropoda > Malacostraca > Decapoda > Palaemonidae > Palaemon > Palaemon carinicauda. The sequence continues at coordinate 238,542 of NC_090757.1, forward strand.
GCAGTTCTTTGCTCAGACAGCCTCTACAAAGTTTATAACGCTTCTAGAAGGCTAAAATCACTGGCAGTTCTTTGCTCAGAGAGCCTCTACAAAGTTTATAACGCTTCCAGAAGGCTAAAATCACTGGCAGTTCTTTGCTCAGATAGCCTCTACAAAGTTTATAACGCTTCCAGAAGCCAAAATTACTGGCAGTTCTTTGCTCAGACAGCCTCTACAAAGTTTATAACGCTTCTAGAAGGCTAAAATCACTGGCAGTTCTTTGCTCAGAGAGCCTCTACAAAGTTTATAACGCCTCTAGAAGGCTAAAATCACTGGCAGTTCTTTGCTCAGAGAGCCTCTACAAAGTTTATAACGCTTCTAGAAGCCAAAATTACTGGCAGTTCATTGCTCAGACAGCCTCTACAATGTTTAAAAGGCTTCCCGAAGGCTAAAATCACTGGCTTCAAACCACATGCACTCACTGCATAGCGTCTTAGGTTTTCTTACACCAATTGAACTAGCTTGCACAACCATACATATTTTTGAAACGCGCATCTAACAACAACAGAATACTATTTACCGCTCTGTTTATTTTTATACAACCCATTGTTTGTTTTAGGGTGGGGAGGGGTGGGGTGGGGTGGGGGGTGGCAACAAGACATTTATGCTTTACAGTTTACACCATCATCATCTCCTACGCCTATTGACACAATGGGCTTCGGTTGTCTCTATCTTGAGCTTTTAAATCAATATTTCTCCATTCATCATCTACTACTTCTGGTTTCATATTCCTCAACTATGTAGGCTTTGGTCTTCCTACTCTTCTAGTGCCTGCTTGGCGAACTAATTTCTCTTGGGTAGTGAGAAGAGCATCCCCTGACCATCTCCATCTACCCCTCACCCTGATCTGATCCACATATGGCACTCGAGTAAACTCTTTTTATTTCATTTCTTATCCTGGCCTGCCATATAACTCCCAGTATTATTCTTAAATTGGTACCTTTTACATCATGCCCAACAATCGGTTTGTTCCTACCTACAAGACTACATATCCGAGTAAATGATTCAGGTTTGTATAGTTAGGTAAAATAAAGATTGCTTAAGGTTAAGATAGGACAAAAGATTTCACTTAATTTAATTTTCTATCACATCATAATTAAATATCCGTAGCCTGCATTTCTTCTATCAAGCCATCATCTGACGATCCTAGTTATTCTACCAGGACTTACATATTCCTAAAAAACCAAGTAATTTTTTCCTTTGATGATTAATTCTCTTTGCTTTATCACAATTACCATAATTCTAATGACAAATTATTACGTTGGTCATGTACATTTTTATGCACAGACTCGTGCAGATATACTCAACATGCAATGTCTGAATTCCACGTAGAAATAGGTGACAGTTTATACAAACAAGTAAATTCATACCGATTCATCTACCTCACATTACACGTTTTAGTCTGCATATATATGAATGATTTGGAATATGTTTCTGAAAGCATAAATTCATAATTTCATTTTTTGTGTATGTTTGTACACCTGCATTTATTTCGGCCTGTGTATATGATGCATATATCTCAATAAATATCATATTCAGAGAGAGAGAGAGAGAGAGAGAGAGAGAGAGAGAGAGAGAGAGAGAGAGAGAGAGAGAGAGAGAGAGAGAGAGAGAGAGAGAGAGAAAGTTGTGCTAGGTTTAATAATATTACTCTTATAATTAACAATGTTTAAATGTTCTTGCGTGTGTGAGTTCATGTTGGCTTGCTTCAATGATATCTCCATTCACTGAGAGAGAGAGAGAGAGAGAGAGAGAGAGAGAGAGAGAGAGAGAGAGAGAGAGAGAGAGAGAGAGAGAGAGAGAGAAGAGTTGTGCTAGGTTTAATAATGTTACTCTTATAATTAACAATGTTTAAATGTTCTTGCGTGTGGGAGTTCATGTTGGCTTGCTTCAGTGATATCTCCATTCACTGAGAGAGAGAGAGAGAGAGAGAGAGAGAGAGAGAGAGAGAGAGAGAGAGAGAGAGAGAGAGAGAGAGAGAGAAAGTTGTTCTAGGTTTAATAATATTACTCTTATTATTAACAATGTTTAAATGTTCTTGCGTTTGTGAGTTCATGTTGGCTTGCTTCAATGATATCTCCATTCACTGAAAAAGAGAGAGAGAGAGAGAGAGAGAGAGAGAGAGAGAGAGAGAGAGAGAGAGAGAGAGAGAAAGTTGTTCAAGGTTTAATAATATTACTCTTATAATTAACAATGTTTAAATGTTCTTGCGTTTGTGAGTTCATGTTGGCTTGCTTCAGTGATATCTCCATTCACTGAGAGAGAGAGAGAGAGAGAGAGGAGAGAGAGAGAGAGAGAGAGAGAGAGAGAGAGAGAGAGAGAGAGAGAGAGAGAAACTCAAATGGAACATAATGGTTTATTCGGGTAGATAACGCGTACACCTCCAAATTAATAGAGTTGCTTTTAATACGGCAATTCAACCGACGAAATGGAAGATGAAAAACATGGGTCCTCCCGTAGGTTAGTCCAGAACCTGATAATTACTTTACGATTTTTCCACCCATGTCTTGATTGACTCCCGAAGTTATATCAAGGGTTTCGTTCCGGGATTTAGTTTAGTTTCCCCTCACATTGCCTCTCCCCTACCCCTCCCCCCTCCCCTACAATCATCTGTATGCGGCTGACGGGTGGAAGCTTTATGTAAATGACAATCAAAGTTTCCTTAACAAAATTCAACTTTGATGGATGAGAATGGCTTCGTTTTATTTGGGAGGGGGTGGGGGGGGGGGTTGTTTCTGATTGAGTTCAATAGTTCTAATAAGAATTTTTGGCTCGTAGAGCAGATTAGTTATTTGACTTTTTGTTTTATTGTTAATTAGGGTTGTGGTGGCCGATGGGGTAATGTCCCTGACCGGTGAGCGCCAGACTGTGGTTCGAATCCCGCTCAAACTCGTTAGTTTCTTTGATTGCTGCTATCTTACCCTCCTTGTGAACTAGGGATTGGTGGTATGGGGGAGCCTATAGGCCTATTTGCTGACTTATCCTTGGTCCTTAATAATAATAATAACAATAATAATAAAAATAATAATAATAATAATACAGTGAGGCCAGTGTGTCAGATTCTGAACAATAAAGGGGTCGAGACTAGTACACGTTATGTCTCCATGTGTGTGTTTAATATTTAGATGAACGTTTAGAAACGAGAATTCGGAGAAGGGGATTTAGATATGGATACAAAGCTTTCGATATTAAAAGGGCTCGTGAATGATGTCGGTGATAGGTACATAATTAATACGGTATAGGGAGGAGATACGCGTGAAACTATTGCAACAGTTTGACAGCGTTTGCAGGAAGAGGTATGGCTATAAATGTGAGCAACAAAAATTTGACGATGGAAAAGAAAGTTGAATATGGGAAAGGGAAACCAAGACACTACCACGTATTTGTATCGACATGATCTGCAAAGCTGTACTAGTCAGGATCACCCATACTAGGTTGGTTTGCTTTGAGGCGTTTTTGAGTGGGGATACGTCCACCTGGTGAAAGGGTTTGTGTAGCGCCATGAGCAGCAAAGCTGTACTAGTCAGGATCACCCATACTAGGTTGGTTTGCTGTGAGGTGTTTTTTGAGTGGGGATACGTCAATCTGGTGAAAAGGTTTGTGTATCGCCATGATGAGCAAAGCTGTACTAGTCAGGGCTACCCATTCTGGGTTGGTTTGGTCTGAGCGATCAGACTAAAATCTTCATCACCAATCTGCAGTGGCCAGCTGGTGATGAAAATGGCCAAATACCAGGCGTGTCTAAGGATGTCTTAGTTCTTTCTCCTGTAATAGACTAGAAATGGTTTCGTTTGTCGTGAGTGCTCAAACTAAAATCTCCCACCATTACAAATCCAAAGTGGCCAGCCTGGTGATGAAATTGACCAAATACTAGGCATGACTAAGGATATATCTGAGGTCTTTGTCCTGCAATAGACTAGAAAATGGCTTAATTTTCTGTTGTTGTTTTTGTTACGGAAAAAAGAGAAAAATCACTATTAAGGTGAAGTGAGGAAGGTGATAGAAAAAATTTTTAATTACAGTGTGAATGTTGCATGTGATT
>NC_090757.1:250122-252622 GCF_036898095.1 Palaemon carinicauda
TATATATATATATATATAATACATGTATGTGTGTTAACTATCATTACGAAAGGTTTAATTTCAATTCTGTATAGGGCTGGCTTCCACCTCCCTCTGCAGTTAATTCGTAGTTAATACTAAGTCTTTTGTCTCTAAGAGAATTATATGTCAAAAGCTAAAAGTACCATTGAAGTAATTAAGAGTAATAACCAAAATATTTAACAATCTCGTTAACTAATCAAAAGGATTATTTAAATTTCAGTCAAATACATGTACTATGAACGCGCTTTCATTATAGTAATATCTAATTTGTATTATCTTGTATTATTGACACGTAAAAGTAAAGAAATTCATCTTAATGATAATTATACTTTCACGCTTTTTTCCCCGTAGTTGCCCCGGAAAAAAATAATTATCCAGCGTTGATGCCCTGCTTGGATAAGTAGCGCAGATGAGACACTGATTCTCTCCATAAATTCCGGTATAATGTATTCACCGAACAACGCATTTAATACATCTAAATCCTGGAAACAAAGGAGATCTGAGCCTAGACTGGAAAAAGGGATTTATAACAGTGCAACGAAAATCCAAGAAAGCGAGGCAAAATCACATAATAGACAGAGAATAGAATGTATGACTTGAGAGACCTGGTAAATTAGCTCGGGGCTGCAATGGTGAGATTAGGGTGTCTCGTCAATGAAGATCCCTCCCTGCTCCCTACCAAAATCCCCCCCTCCCCCCTGTCCATCCTCCTCCCAATTAGCTGTACATCGTAAGATGACATCTGGCGGAGGGATGCAACGATGTACTTAGGAATAGAACGACAAAGGCTGGACAAAGGTAGAGGGATGTTGTATCTCTATAGACCTTTGAAGAGATGCTTGCTAATGGGGACTAGTTTCTGAATCTGTCCTGAAGAGGCTCCTCCATTGAATACCGTTCTTTGCCGCTCTTTTGACATTATTATTATTACTAGCTAGGCTATAACTGAGTTAAAAAAGCAGGATGCTGTAAGTCCAAATGGGAAAAATAGCCCAGTAAGGAAAGAGAATAAGGAAATTGATAGATTACAAGAGAAAATATGAACAAGTCAAATGACACATTTTAAGGACTGTAATAACATTAAGATTGATTTTTGTAAATTAAAAAAAAATATTCGCTTCAAGTTTGAACGATCTTGAAGAGGCCCCTCCGTTGAATACCATTCTTTGGCTTCTAGGAATATTTTATCATTACACCAGTGCTCAGGAAAATACGAAAGAGGATTGGTTTCTTCATCCTTTTGTCCACCGTTGTGATTAGTTCCTGTGTCTTTGATAGCTTGGTGGTTTAAGATGCAGGAACAAATAGAATAGGGAGAGACTGAGAGGTCAACTAAAGGAACACAGCGAGCTGTCAAAAGGTTTGTTACCTCCGCCAAGGAGGCTATAAAATGGAGTCCGTTTATTTATTTATTTGTCTGTCTCTGTGGACAGAATTATATCAGATCTATTCAACGGCTTTTGACGGAATTTTTGCGACAGGTAGATCTTAGGCCATTTACGACACCAATCAAATTTTGGAGATTATCCGGTATCGGATCTGGATTTGCGTTTTTAGCCTCTACAGTCAGCAGATGAAAAGTGGTATGCGATGTCCGTAGACTTTATATAATTTTTCAGTAGATTCATCCAGTCATCATATGAAAAGTGGGATGCGATGTCCGTAGACTTTATATAAGTTTTCAGTAGATTCATCCAGTCATCATATGAAAAGTGGGACGCGATGTCCGTAGACTTTACTTAAATGTTAATAGTCGATTCATCCACAGGCTACATATGAAAATTATGATGCATTGACCGTAGACTTGACCTAAATATTACAGTAGATTTATTCACGGTCAGCATCTGAAAAAAGAAGTATTTCGTCTGTAGACCTGAGTACAATGTTGGCAATATTCATTGGCGGAAGTCTGAAACCTCATATTGCTCTTGTTATTATTAATTTCCTTTCTCGGAACATGGCAGGAAATGGAAAATATACTTCAGGGGAATGTATGTTTTATATGTATTCGTGGGTATATTGAAAACGTTAATACACGTTTCGTGTGCTTACGAATGTTTGTATATGGATAATTCCCGTCTTGTTCATTCTGCTGACAAGTAGATACTAAAGCACTGGTATCAATTTAAATTCTTCCTCCTTTATACATGTTTGTATGTTTTTAATTATACTATGTAGTACTGGGTACATAAACTTTGTACTGGTTTGCTTATGTAATGAAAAGTATTTCTAACCAGATTTGAATATGAAAGAGAAAATTTGAATTTTAGTTATCGTCTTTGTCAACTGAACACCGTTGTAATACGTGGAAAACTTCAGAAATTTAAAGAAATATTTTTCCTTTTGTCCTGTTGGAAATGTCTCTACCTAGTGATCTGCTAGACTGGGATTCGAGTCATGCTCAAGCTCGATAGTTTCTTGTAGTGTCTGTAACCTTGCCATCCTTGTGAGTTAAGGATGGGGGTGGTGTTGGGGGGAG
>NC_090757.1:265122-272622 GCF_036898095.1 Palaemon carinicauda
ATCAACCAAATTAAAATGTCCAAATGCAGCTTAAAATCATCGCCTCAACAAAAGGTAGTAAGAAGGTAATTTGAAGATGTGTGGTATCTCAAGTTATTTAGAACAATTAAAAGCTTTAAATTGGAATCGGAAATATAGACAAGTTAAGGAGAGGTAATGGGGTAATGAATCTTGATATGTTGATAAATGAATAGAAGTTTATTTGTATATGTATTTCTAATTAATTATAATGATTGCAAGTAATATGGGAAAATAGGTAGCTTAGGGTAAACTAGAAAGGTGGCAGGGTGTGAGCAAAAATTAGAGAAGAAGTTTCTGACCTAAGATGAATATTTTACATATATGTATTTTTTTTTAAAGATTACCGTTATAGAAAGCTTAGAACAAAGCCTTTTCATACATAGGGCTTATCGAATGAATATGGCACTATATGTTGATTTAAAGTATAGTATTATCATTACTAACAAAGTTACAACCCTAGTTGAAAAAGCAGGGTGCTATAAGCCCAAGGAAAATAGCCCAGTGAGGAAAGTATGTAAGAAAAAAGAATAGTGTGCCCTAGTGTACCCACAAACATGAGAACTCTAATCCAAGACAGTGGAGGAAAATGTTACAGAGGCTATAGCTCTACTCAAGACTAGTGAACAAGGGTTCAATTTTGAAGTGTCCTTTTGCTAGAAGGGTGTTAGAGAGGAATAGTTAGAAATGGATGGATGGTGTGATACAAATATTAGAAAGGAAGCTCTATGATATTCCCTATAATGGGAAAATACATGAATGTGAAAATTGCATTGTGTAAAAGGTTGTAATAACAGTTTAAAAGGTTTTGCAAAAGGGGAAAGTTTGAAGTGAATGTTATCAAAGTAGTATTAGAATCAACAATACCTGTAGTTTGTTTGCTGTTTTTTTTTTAATCTATTTTCAGCTTCAAATTATTCAAATGCAGCTGATACTATTAAAGGTTTAAATGTTTTAAAGGCTGCTCATGAATGGCAGAGGCAAGGGACATTGACATTGCCCTATCAAGCAGGACAATGTCCTAGAGACTGACCGTATATACATATAATCAGCTCCCAAGCCCCCTCTCCGCCCAAGCTAGGACCAAGGAGGCCAGGCAATGGCCACTGATGACTCAGCAGATAGACCTATAGGCTCCCCCAAAACCCCCCATCCTTAGCTCACAAGAATGGTGAGGCTGCAGCCACCAAAGGAACTACCGAGTTTGAGCGGGACTCAAACCTCAATCTGGCTATCTCCAGCCAGGGACGTTTTTAAGAAAAGGGAAAAAATCTTTAAGAAAGGTAGGCTATAAGTTTCAATAAAACAGTATAATTTAGGGAATTCGTGAGCCTATCCATAGAGGGATTAAAAAAGCAACTCTTAAGTGTTACCTTAAGAGGGTACTGATTTCCTCAAATTAATGTGGGAAGAGGTGGGATGAAGTGTTTGGAGGGAAAATCTTGTCATTCGTATGGTAGAAATGTTAGATTTTATCTTTTGCAAATTGGGACGTTAGCGCATCGACCACCACAAAACTATAATAAAAAGGTTAATTAACGATTTTATTGTAAAGTAAAAACATTATGAAATAGAAAAATGTATTCTGCGCCATGGTATTATCTCCTTATGAATTAAATATTATAATCTGGTTAATCCTCATGATTTTGGAATGAACTCTGTGTTCGCTGGAGAGTGTTTTTGAGAAAAATCACTTTATAAACCAGTTTAGAGCCATTTCTCCGTTGATCATTTTACTTCTATTTATTAGAAAAGCGAATGATATACTTCATTGTTAACAGTGTAGGGTTGTATTTTGGGTACTGAAAATTATGGGTTAATTGGGTTCAGCCACCCTATCTATGGAATTAAAATACAAGGTAAATGTATATCTTCATTACACTTCTTTTTCCTGTGAATGGAAAATCAATGTTAGCCATTTGCCTTTTGCTAAAATCAACACAGTACACTTTAATCTGTATTTACAGTAAAGAAGGACTATATAACTGTAATAGACGGTATCAGGAAGTATATATATGTATATGTATATATATATATATATATATATATATATATATATATATATATATATATATATATATATGTGTGTGTGTGTGTGTGTATATATGAGTGTTTGTGAGTGTGTGTATGTAATTATATATACTGTATATATATATATGTATATATATATATATATATATATATATATATATATATATATATATATATATACATATAAATTATATATTCACTATAAGCCGTATTCCGAAGCGGGAATCTCTTTGTAGACATCCCTGTCATTTTACGTCTTAGCACTCCTGAATTATGCACACTGCTTGCTCAATGCCATCCTTTCTTTCGACGTGACCGAACCATCCCCCGTTCCATATGTACAAATATATTTACCACTTCATATACCACCAAATATCTCGTCCTGTGAATTTTTTATTTCGCCATATATACTAATAAAAAGTTTGTCAGTAGCATTAAATCTGTGTTCTATTATTATTATTATTATTATTATTATTATTATTATTATTATTATTATTAGCCAAGCTACAACCCTAGTTGGAAAAGCAAGATGCTATAAGCCCAAGGGGTTCAACAGGGAAATATAGTCCAGTGAGAAAAGGAAATAAGGAAATAAATAAATGTTGAGAATAAATTTTACAATATACCATTCTAAAAACAGTAACAGCGTCAAAACAGATATGTCCTATAGTACAGCGGCATAGCAGACCAATTGTTCAAATTGGTCTAAAAGCACCAAAATTGGCACACATGTAGATTAATATATTCTAAACATTTTTGGATATGGAGGAATTCAAGATTAGCCCTTAGGAAGATATGGCGGCCATTGTTCAAAATGGCCGCCATTTAACATTAGCGTCATTACATAGACTTCATTATGTGTCGTTAGTTTGGTGCTAGATGGGCCAAAATTCCCTTTTTTTACATCAGAATTAACATCAATAAATGTTTAACAGATATTTAGATGAATCTTCTCAAAAAATGGCCCCCAAACTGGCCGCCATTTTGTGGAAAAAGTGGACATTTGATGAAGATTTCAATACTCAATGACATAATACCTCTAATAACCAGTACCTGATTTCAGGAACACACTTTAATTGCTCAAGTTGCTTTTTTATTTCAAATTGCTGGCAAAATTGCTAGTCAAAATAATACACAGAGTACGGGAAGTTTACAGTATGGTCAGATTGTAGTTATATAGTCGACCAAAAGCCCAGTCTCTAGGCACAGTACTTGTGTAATCCTGCAGTACATACATGTAATACAATAACGTAGATTTTGCCACACTATGTTAATTATGATTCCGAACTTTTCAAATCTGGTCACCAGAATTATGAATGTCTACAGATCATAATGTTGGTTAGCAAGTTTTCTGTCCCAATCTACTGGCATTCGCCTTCACAGAAACATAGACCAGTGCATTGCAGTGAAGCGTTCTTGCACTTGCAGCGGTTTTTGCAGCCTTTCTTGCATCCGCAAGACACCAGCTCATAGCAGGCCTTGGATGCCTCAGGGAGTGTGGTCCAGAGTGGTGTGTAGAGCCCATCATCACTCCGATGCCAGCCCCAGTCTGTTGGTGGAGGGAGCACGGGCGTTGGTACCAATGCCTGGCCCCAGACATGACCACCCTGAAGGGCAGATCTCTTCACATGCTGCTCCAGAGCAGCGTAGGTTGGCGGGATGTTCTGAACAGAGTTCGTCTTTGCAAAGAGCTGCTTTCTCGCCTTGTTGACGTCCTTGCATTTGCTTGTGCGGTCATACAGGAGTATGACAAACCTCTCGATGACATGCATTGTATCCTCTTGGATGCTTGTGGGTGCATTTGCCAGACTCAGCAGGGCATCAGTGAGTTCTGGCAGCGTGTTCCATGTTGCCCAGGCAGATTTCTTCCCATGTCCGACGAAAGCTGACACAGTATCACACCCTGTGATGGCATGAAACATTGGAAGAGCACATGCCTTCTCTGGACCAAGGGAGGAAGCTATTTCATGGGCTGCAATGTAGCGGTAGTTCTTGCCTGTCCCAAAGGCTACCCAGAGTTCGTCTCCAGCTGGTAGTTTCTGGACTACCATCACTGCTAGGACCACGACGTCACTGTCTACTGTTCGAACCTGTATCTGGTGGTGACCATGTTGTGCAGCATGTGCTACATGTAGCATCATGCGGGTGTCTGCCTCTTCTTGGTTGCATGGTGCGAGTGAGTTGACATCCTCTTGCTGTGGAACACAGATCACCTGCTCCCCATCAGTGACGACCAGTTCCTTGCCTTCTTTTTGAAAGGACTCTGCAAGCATGGTGGAGAGGTAGCTGAAGAGCTCCACTTTGTTGCTATCAACTCGCAGGAAACTTTGCCAATTTCCTGGTATGACTGCTGAGTCGACAACACGCCGACGTACTCCCTTTCCACGCTGTTCTCTGGTTGATGCCTTCAGGGAATCTGCTCTGTAGCTGTCCCACACAAGGTCAAGACGTGATACATGTTGGAAACGTTGTACAACGTATGGGATGAACACTTGCTGTGCATATTCCTCGAACGTGTTGGCAGTACCCGGCTTCAACATCTGTACGATTACTGCTCCATCGAGGACAACAGCAGTGACAGTAGGAGCTTCAAACTGAGGCTCAGCATGGCCTTCAAGGCACACCAGCAAGTCACTCTTGCTCCCTAGGTACAGTCTCCCTCCGTCAGATAAAGCTGGAGGGCATTGCTGATTTTCATGCCTGAAGAACTCTTCTAGATTCCCATCATGGGTCTGGCAGCCGATATATAATCGTGCGAAGAGCGCAACATCATTCTTCAGAGATTTGACCTGTTCTTTTCCTTTGGGTATATTGGGTCCTCTCTTGGTCGCAAACAGTGGTAGCTTGTCTTCATCAAACGCTAGTAAAACATCTCGGCCTTTGCTGTGGGATCTCAGGCCTGGTATCTGGGCTAACAGGCGCTCTTTCAGCCTTGTGCTATTAACTTTCTGGCACAAAACAACCCCGAGCTGTTCCATTCTTGTTGTGTATAGCTTTACAAGTTCTGCGAGTCTGAAGACTGGGGTGGTGCCCTCTTCTAGGTGGGTTTCCTCGATATACAGGACCAGTTCAGCCAGTACGATTCTTGACATTACACCTTCATGGTCAGTTTTCTGCTCGGCTTCTACAGTGGTCTTTGCACGATAGTAAAGAGCCAACAAACACTTGGAATGGTACTTGGCCTCCAGAGCCACCATATCACCCATGCTGAGCCTGGCTATGAGTTCATTGTCCCCAACTTGCGCTGCACACTTCCGTACGCGTGTGTCCACCTGGAAGGTTGTTACTTCATGTAGGGTCTCTGTGCCAGACTTTCCACAGAAAAAGCAGGAGGTGCCGCTGGTAGTGGCTTCTGAAGAGTGTGTTCTGGCGCGCTTGGCCTGGACATTGTCAGTACTATCAAATGCTGAGCTGCTTGCGATGCGTCTCTTCTCTGCTCTTCGTAGCATTGTGTTATTGTATTTGAGCATACATGTTTTATGCCACTTGGCCTGGTGGGCAACCATTGTCGCCTCAACACCTTGTCCTTCATCTAGTCTCTGTAACTGAACAGTTCTTGGCAGTTCTCCGAGTTCATCAAATTTGACCAAGTTTGCAGCCATTGTCGTGTATCCACTCCCAGGGTCTCGGCGTTTAGACAGTACTGGGCAGACAAGTGACTCTGTTGTCTCCTCTTGACATACAAGACACAGCTTCCAGTTTGTCTCAGGAGGTGTTGTGGGAGTACGTTGCTCAAAAGTATCGACCAGTTGGAACTTCTTTGCCATGGCTGCAGTCTGGAACAACGCGTCTCTGATGTCAGGTGGTGCTGCTGCTGCCTCACCTGCAAAGACACAAAACACCACCATGTTACCACAAGTTACTACTACAAGCACCATGACTATCAACACTATACTATTACTGCAGCCGCCGTCACTGCCACCAACGCTGCCGCTGCAAAGTAAAATTCATTTTCTTGTGAAATGGTAGCCAAATTATTTGGTAAGCACAGAAGTATGTGTAATTGTACAATACTTATCACCTCTAGCACACTTATCACCTTTAGCATCCACAAAAAGACAAATTATGGTACATATTCAATGACGCTAACGGTAAATAGCGGCCATTTTGAAAAATGGCCGCCAAATGTGCTACGGGGAGAATCTTGAATGCCTCCATATCCAAAATTGTTCAGAATGTATTAATCCACATGTGTGCCAATTTTGGTGCTTTTAGAACAATTTGAACAATTGGTTTCATATTTCTTACTATGCCGCTGGGCTACTATATAAACTATTAACAACGTCAAAAACAGATATGTCATATATAAACTATAAGAAGACTCATGTCACCTTGGTCATCATAAAAACATTTGCTCCAACTTTGAACTTATGAAGTTCTACTGATTCAACTACCCGATTAGGAAGATCATTCCACAACTTGGTAACAGCTGGAATAAAACTTCCGGAATACTGTGTAGTATTGAGCCTCACGATGGAGAAGGCCTGGCTATTATAATTAACTGCCTGCCTAGTATTACGAACAGGATAGAATTGTCCAGGGAGATCTGAATGTAAAGGATGGTCAGAGTCTATCATTTGAATACACTTCATTTATACAATCTTTTGCGCACACCCTTCTGCCTGTTTTTATTCTTTCATTCTGAGACATACAACAATCTATTATATTCACTAGCAGATACTTGCTTGAACCATTTACTTTTATTCTTTAATTACAACCATTAACATTCATTATTCCACGTCCTGATTTTAATATACTCTGTTTGTGTATGTGTATATGTGTGTATAAGCAAATGCTCATTCGCAAGTTTATTGTTGTAGACACTAAGCAGGCAGTGTTCAATATTTAAACATTACATACCAACGGCAAAACGAAAGTCACAATCTCGCTCGATTTCGTCAAGTGTATAAGCAAATGAATATATGCAAGGTTATAGATGTAGACCTCCTAACTAATCATACAATGTTCAATATTGCAACATTACCTACCAACTGCAATACGAAAGTCACAATCTTGCATGATTTTGTCTAGTGTATAAGCAAATGAATAAATGCAAGGTTATAGTTGCAGACATCTTAACTAATCAGAGAATGTTCAATATTGCAACATTACGTACCAACTGCAATACAAAAGTCATAATCTCGCATGATTTCGACTAGTGTTTAAATAATTGAATATATCTAAGTTTATTATTCTAGACCGCCATGATAAATGAGACATTGTTGAATTTTGCAACATAACCTACTAACCACAATACGAAAGTCCTAATTTCGCTTATGATTTCGCCTAGCATTTTACACTCTGCATTCATTAATGCATTCATTAATCAATACTCAAGGTAAAGCTCCACTAATGACAAGTGAAGTACTGACTTATCGAAGGTTTGGAGGAAATCCCCTGCAACTGTTTCAAACTGTTTTCAGCTGATTTCGATTTCCTGATTAATGCACT
>NC_090757.1:302811-305311 GCF_036898095.1 Palaemon carinicauda
TAATTGTTCATTATTTTCATATAGTTTATTCATTTCATTATTTTCTTCCTTCACTGGGATATTTTCCCTGTTTGAGCCCTTGGGCTTATACTCGTATCATCATGCTTTTCCAACCAGGCTTGTAGCTTAGGTAATGATAATAATAATAATAATAATGATAATAATAATAATAATAATAATAATAATAATAATAATGATAATAATATTAAAGTGTAGTGTATTAGTAAAATAAGGGTTATTCAGTTTACCTCCTGAAATCATTTTTCATAATTTCTTCGTGTAATAATGTGACAATATTGATCCTAACTCTGATAGATGGAAAATCTATTGGTCACATTCATTAGATCCTATAGATAAATATGCCAATTGCAGCCAACTAACGTTTCGATTGCCTCATATTTCTGGATAAGTTTTCCACGGCAGACTTTTTAATATATTTCTGTGCAATGCTGAAAGGGTCTTCCTAAGCTAAAAGGGAAACTTTCGATTGGAAGGCTGGTTGTCCGTCACTACAAGTCGTAGACTGGGCAAGGCACCAGTCACCTATATAGATACTACCACTAAAGAGTTATTGTTATTATTATTATTATTATTATTATTATTATTATTATTATCATTATTATTATTATTATTATTATTATTATTATTATTATTACTTGCTAAGCTATAACCCTAGATGGAAAACCAGGATGCTATAAGCTCAGGGGCCCCAAAAGGGAAAATAGATCAGTGAGGAAAGGAAATAAGGAGATATACTACGAGAAGTTTAAGAACAATAATATTAAAATAAATCTTTCACATTATTATTATTGTTATTATTATTATTATTATTATTATTATTATTATTATTATTATTATTATTATTATTAATTGCTAAGCTACAACCCTACTTGGAAAAGCAGGATGCTCTGAGCCCAGAGGCTCCAACAGGGAAAATAGCCCAGTGAGGAAAGGAAACAAGGAAAAATCAAATATCTTAAGAACAGTAACATTAACATAAATATCTCTTTTATAAACTATTAAAACTTTAACAAATCAAAAGGAGAGAAATAAGATAGAATAGTGTGCCCGAGTGTACCCTCAAGCAAGAGAACTGCAACCCAAGACATTGGAAGACCATGGTACAGAGGCTATGGCACTAACCAAGAATAGAGACTGTTTGATTTTGTAGTGTCTTTCTCCTTGAAGAGCTGGTTACCATAGCTTAAGAGTCTCTTCTACCCTTACCTAGAGGAAAGTGGCCACTGAACAATTACAATACAATAGTTAACCCCTTGAGTGAAGAAGAATTGCTTGGTTATCTCAGTGTTGTCAGGTGTATGAGGACAGAAAAAAATGGGTAAAAAATAGGCTCGACTATTCGGTGTATGTGCAGGCAAATGGAAAAACAAACGTAACCAAAGAGAAGGATCCAATGCAGTACTGTCTGGCCAATCAAAGGACCTAATAACTCTCAGTGTTATATCAAAAGATTGATAATATGATGTTGGATCTTTTTCTAAATGTAACTTTTCTTTGCCTATAAATGCACTGAATAGCCTGGCATATTTCTTATACTTTCTCCCTCTTTGTCACACCTTTGATAACACTTAAGCATACTACTTTTACGCTCGCACTCAAGTTGTTGGCTTCCGTATATGTTCAGTGACTATTTGCCCACATTACAAAGTTGGAAGAGACTTAAACAATGGTAAGCAGCTCTTGTATGAGAAGGACACTTCTAAATGAAATCAATGCTCTCTAGACTTGAATAAAGCCATAGTCTATACTGAAGCGTGCCACCCTTTTACTGTCTTGTATTAGTTCTCCCGGTTGAGGGTAATTTCAAGCACACTTTGTTATTAATTTGATCTTACAAGGACACTTGATTGTTTATGAGTTACCTATTCCTTTTCTTTTTTTGTTTACCTTCACCATTAATCATCTTTTATCTTTTCTGTTTATAGTCATATTATTATTATTATTATTATTATTATTATTATTATTACAACTGCTACTAACTTAGTTGGAAAAGCAAGACGCTATAAGCCCAAGGGCTCCAACAGGGAAAAATAGCCCAGTGAGGAAAGGAAATAAGGAAATAGATAAACGCTATGAGAAATAATGAACAATTAAAATAAAACTTTATGAAACGTTACTACTCGTAGTTTTTCCAGAGGACTGTATTTCCAGTATGGCTTGTAACTTTACTTGTACATATTGGGTTGGAACTTCGCATGTCCTGATAATGGCAATGATAACCCACTAACCTAGTTCAAAGGTTTAAAGCCCGTTCATAAATGGCATATACAAGGGGTAGTGATATTGCCCAATCAGGGAAGACAAAGGCCCTAGAGGCTGACCATATATACATATGATTAGTGCCCAAGCCCCCTCTCCACCCAAGCTAGGACAAAGGAGGGCCATTTAATGCCTTTAGGCTCCCCCAGACCTCTAATCCTTAGCTCATAAGGATGGTGAGGTTACAGCGACCAAAGGATCTAACGGGTTTGAGCGAGAC
>NC_090757.1:312567-340067 GCF_036898095.1 Palaemon carinicauda
TTTAGCAACTACAAAGTAATGGCTGATGATGATGATAATGATGATGACCCACATATATATATATATATATATATATATATATATATATATATATATATATATATATATATATAATATATATATATATATATATATATATATATATATATATAAATTATAAAAACCACTTGACTTCTATTCCACCGAAAATTCCCCCAAGCTAATTTTAGCAACTACAAGTAATGGCTGATGATGATGATAATTTTTATGATTTATATATAATATGTATGCGTTGGTCATCATCATCATCATCATCCTCCTCAGCCGTTACTTTTTAGTCGCTAAGATTGGCTTCGGGAAATTTTCGGGGTGTTGTAAAAATAGTCATTTTTATAATCTATATATAGTATATACAGTATACGTAAGTCATCTTCATCATCATAAGCCGTTACTACTCCGCTGCAGAACAAAGACCTCAGACATGTCCTTCCACTTGTGTCTGTTTATGGTCTTTGTGTGCCAGTCCACACCTTCAAACTTTCTTATTTCGTGAATTCATCGTCTTCTCTTCATTCCCCGGCTTCTTTAGTAATTGCTAGGGACCCAGTCTGTTATTCTTAATGTCCATCTATTGTCTGTCATTCTCATTATATCTCCTGCCGTTGTCTATGGGTGGGTATATATATATATATATATATATATATATATATATATATATATATATATATATATATATATATATATTATGTATGTGTGTGTGTGTGT
This sequence comes from Palaemon carinicauda, assembly GCF_036898095.1. Classification (NCBI taxonomy): domain Eukaryota; kingdom Metazoa; phylum Arthropoda; class Malacostraca; order Decapoda; family Palaemonidae; genus Palaemon; species Palaemon carinicauda. The sequence continues at coordinate 313,312 of NC_090757.1, forward strand.
GTATGTATGTATATGTATACATGTATATGTATGTATATATATACATACATACATACATACATACATACATATATATATATATATATATATATATATATATATATATATATATATATATATATATATATATATATGTATGTATATATGTATGCATGTATGTATATATATATATGCATGTATATATACTATATGTATATATATAAATATGTGTATATATACACTGTATATGACACTCATCCCCCTTATGAAGAAATGAAAGAGATATGCTATAAAACTCATAGCTTCTCCATCCCCGCCTCTGACTGGGGTCGACTAACTGCCAGATACGCAGTTCACATTATGTAATTATAACTACACTTTCCTTTAGGTGATTTATTTCTTTATTTATTTCCTTATTTCCTATCATCACTGGGCTACTTTTTCCTGTTCGATCCTTTGGGCTTATAGCATCTTACTTTTCCAGCTAGGGTTGTTGCTTAGCTAGTAGTAATAATAATAATACAAAGGATAATCTAATTTTTATGGGGAAGATTCATCTCTACTTTTTCATAATCCTTATCATCCTCTGCATTCAGATCTTCCCAGACTATATCATCTACAGTCCATTTCTTTTAGCGAGTCATATTTGCACAGAGTCGCAACGGTGCCCTTTTATCTTGGAAAAGTGTCCTGGTCGCTGATTGGTTAGAATTATCTTGTCCAACCAATCAGCGATCAGGAAACGTTTCCGAGCTAAAAGGGCACCGCTGCGAGTCGGTGCAAATATGACTCGCTAAAGGAAATGGACTATAGTACATATTACTTGTTATACAGTTAATTCTAAACGTCTTGCTTTCTTCATCATAAGTCACAATACTGCAGTATTTTGTAAGTTGTATTCTTGTTGTGACCAAATTGTGGATAGATCTTCTTAATTTAGTAGTTAAATCGCTGGAACTTCATAAGTTCAAACCTTTTACAATGCTTTTACGTTTAACAGGTTGACATAGCACTCATTTTACAGTTTATAGACTCATCTATTTAACGTTACTAATCTTCATATACGAGGTATGTCATATTTTTCTTTATTTTTCATCCATAATTTATTTCGTTAGTTTTCTATTTCTTTTCTGCTCTGGGCTGTTTTCCCTATTGGAGCCCTTGGGTTTGTAACATTTTGCTTTTCAAAATAGGGTATCAACTTGGTTATCAATAAAAATAATAATAATGATATTTTAAGGTGATCTATTAATACAGTTCAACTAGAACACTATTATGCTGATGATCTATTATTATTATTATTATTATTATTATTATTATTATTATTATTATTATTATTACTTGCTAAGCTACAACCGTAGTCAAAAAAGCAGGTTGCTATAAGCCCAGGAGCTCTAAAAGGGAAAATAGCCCAGTGAGTAAAGGAAACCAGGAAAAATTAAATATTTTAAGAACAGTAACAACTTTGAAATAAATATTTTCTATATAAACTATGAAAACTTTAACAAAACAAGAGGAAGAGAAATTAGATAGAATAGTAGGCCCGAATGTGCCCTCAGGCAAGAGTATTCCCCCCAAGACACTGGAAAACCCTGGTACAGAGGCTATGGCACTACACAAGACTAGAAATAATGGTTTGATTTTGGAGTGTCCTTCTTCTAGAAGAACTGCTTACCATAGCTAAGCTGCAATGCCCAAGGGCTCCAATAGAGAAAGTAGCCCTGCAAGGAAAGGAAGCAAGGACAAAGATAGAATAGCAAGAGAACTCTAACCCCACAGTACAAGACCATGGTACAGAGGCTATGACACTACCCAAGACTAGAGAACAATGGTTTGTTTTTGGAATGTCCTTCCCCTAGAAGAGCTGCATGCCATACCTAAAGAGTCTATTGCTACACATAGACATCCACGTGGCAATTACGCCAACTGACCTTTACTTCAAAAACAATATTTTTGACATACTCACCAGAAACATTTTAATTACCTTCAGTCCAATTGTTTGTTCAATTTTAAAAAATCGAACGATACCTGAATCCTATATATAAGAACTTTTGTTTACGGAGTTGAAGGCCATAGTAATTAGAAATTAATGGCAAAACTTTATTATTTCAATAATTGAATGACGAACGATAAAGGTCAGTGAGTCGTGGGGAGCATAAGTGACGTAAATGGCGGGAAACTATGCAAAGGTTTTAATGAAGGGACTGAAGCGCCACTTAGTAGAGAGAGAGAGAGAGAGAGAGAGAGAGAGAGAGAGAGAGAGAGAGAGAGAGGACTATAACTTTGAAGAGAATAATAAAATTGTCTCTTAGGAGATGGGGAGTGATAGAAAATTGTATTTAATTTATATACATAGAAATATAGTGAGTATCTTTTGAAATTAAACACAATCATAATGTGTTTAATTTCAAAAGATACTCACTATATTTCTATGTGTATAAATATATATGGGTATATATATGCATGTATATATGCTGCACACACATGTATATGCATGTATATATATATATATATGTATATATATAAGTATATATATATGTATATATATATATATATATATATATATATATATATAATATATATATATATATATATATATGTAGAGAGAGAGAGAGAGAGATCGCGCTCATTGAATTTGAATTCATGGGGCCATGTTCTCCCCCAAAGGAAGCCCATTAAGAACAGACAGCTGTGTATGGTTATAAATCACAGTTGAGGATAATTACTTCCCATTGTTTAATTACCTCCCGTTCCAAGGAGTCTCTCTCGATCACTCGTCGTCGTCGTAATCTTGGGTTTGCTTTCAGAAATTCAGCCAGTCATCAGGTTGATGCGCTTTGAATGTACGTACTGATGGTTTGGGAAGGAGTTTTGGGAAGAAAAATGTTCTCTCTCTCTCTCTCTCTCTCTCTCTCTCTCTCTCTCTCTCTCTCTCTCCTCTCTCTCTCTCTCTCTCCTCTCGTCTCTCTCTCTCCTCTCCTATATATATATATATATATATATATATATATATTAATATATATATATATATATATATATATATATATATATATATACATACATACATACGTACATCTACATACACATAGATAATTTTATATATATATATATATATATATATATATATATATATATATATATATATATATATATATTCCACACACATATATATACATATATATATATATAAATATATGTTTATGTATATATATATATACTTTAATATATATATATATATATATATATATATATATATATATATATATATATATATATATATATAGATAAATATATCTGTATATGATACTAAATCAAAACTTTTTATATGTTTTGGCCATGTGCAAAGAGTTGAAGATGATAATATAATATCATCGTCATCTCCATGGCAATACGAATTCTTAAACCTCTGCAAAATTTTGTTTGTGATGTTTTCCAGTGTTTTCAATTCCAAATATTTCTCCTTTTATCTCCCCACTTCCAGTCTCATAGTTCTTCCCGAAGCAGGTCCCTGTCACCCAACTCTTCTGTTACCCTTGAGGCCCTAGCTAACGCTAATCATGTACAGTTCTGGGAGTGTAGGGGTGTGAAGGGGTTTGTCCAACCACCGGCTATCTCCCTTTCATCATTATCTCGTCTACTTATGGAACTTACACAATTTCCCTTAAAGATTTAAAGGCCACTCATGAATGGCCGAGGCAAAGGACCGTAACATTACCTTATCAAGTAGGACAATGCCTGAAAGACTGACCATACATACCTGTGATTAGCACCCAAGGCCCCCCTCTCCACCCAAGCTAGGACCAAGGAGGGCCAGGTAATGGCTGCAGAGACTCGACAGATAGATCTATAGGCTCCCCTTAACCCCCCTCCCATCTTTAGCTGACAAGGATGGTGAGGTTGCAGCGACCAAAGAAATTAAAAAGTTTGAGCGGGACTTGAATCCCAGTATGGGGTTCACCAGTCAGGGACGTTACCACATTGGCCACCATGGTAGAAAGTGTCTATAATTCAGAAGTATTAAGAGAGGGAAGATGATGGAAGGAAAGAGGCATTGCAAGTTGTCTTTCATATTCAGGAAGAACGCGAGTGCGTGCAAAATGGAGGCTATAGCACAATAAAGCTCCTCTGTATGTGTATAACGTGGAATATGTTGTAAAAGTATACTGCAAAGAGAGTTCATAGATGATTTATGCTAGATCTATAATTGGTGCAAAAATCCGTGCTCTATTATCAGTCATCATACACTGCACAAAGTATAAATGCTACCGTGACTTACACTGCGTGAATTAAACTGTGTGGTTCCAAGTTCAAACCCTCATTAGGTTTACTTGATAGAATTTACTGTGACATAGCCATACCATCCATGTGTGCTAGATACGGATCGGTTATGCCATGGCCTAGTGGTTCAGTACTTAGCTGTTGATATGTTGTGGAGCTATCACTCGCTTAACTACTTAGTTGTTAATGGTATACCTGCTGGAGTTAATCAAAGGACCTTGGGAGTCCAACCTCAACCGTAGGATGCGCTGATGTCATTACCTTGAAGGTAGGATATGTGTATGATATATATGTATATATATGTATGTATATATATACACACAAATATACATACATATATATATATATGCATATAATTATATATGCATATATATATATACACAAATATACATATATATATATATATATATGCATATAATTATATATATATATATATATATATATATATATATATATATATATATACACAAATATACATACATATATATATACACACAAATATATATATATATATATATACACAAATATACATACATACATATATACACACACACATATATATATATATATATATATGTATATATATGTATATATATATGTGTGTGTGTGTGTGTATGTATTGTATTCATATTTATAAATATTTTATATATATTGCATATATTTTATATACATACATACAGTACATATCTATGTGTGTATATATATATATATATATATATATATATATATATATATATATATATATATATATATATATATATACACAACAACAACAACAAATGCAGCCGTTTTTAGTCCACTGCAGGACAGAGCCCGAAGTCATTCTTTTATTCATGCCTAGTACGGATTGGTGATGGTGGGATGGTGGGAGATTTTCGTCTGATCGCTCACAGCAAACCAACCAAGTATGGGTGGCCCTTACTACTACAGCTTTGTTGATCATGGCAATACGCAAACCTTTTCCCCTCGTTAAGGTATCTCCGCGTGATTGTTTCCGATTTATTATTATTATTATTATTATTATTATTATTATTATTATTACTTGCTAATGTACAACCCTAGTTGGAAAAACAAGATTCTATAAGCCCCAGGTCTCCAACAGGGAAAATAGCTTCATTGCTTCCCTACATCAACGAATGTAATAAAATGCGGAGGCCCCATAATGACGGTTGTTTACCAAAGACGTTGTTTAGTCTTCCCTCGGAAAATTGTTCATTTTCTTTATATGAATGAAAGAGAAGAGATACTACATAAGTTAAAGGGACGGTATCAAACAACTTTGATATTGGTCACCTTTTCTATCTCCTAAAAAATTTTCGTGGTCGTTAAATACCAAATCATGAGAAGTCGTCCTTCTCTGCAGTTCTTTAATTTGTAATCACAAATAACAAGCTTTCCTTTTATAATTCATATAGTGACATGGCACTAGAAAAGTTGGAAGACCCAGGCCAACATTGCTGAGGAATATGAAACTTAAAGTAGGAGATGATGAATGAAGAAGTATTGAATTAAAAATTCAAGAGAGACGACTGGTGAAATATAACTGAGGCGCATTGCGTCAATATGCGTAGAGGATGATGATGATGACGCATTAGTAAGTGATCGTGTTGAAATGGCTTATTTCGTTGAAAAATTCCTTGTGTAATTCTTTATTTGATAGAGGCCTTTACATGCAACAGAAGTTAGCTTATTACGCCCGAGTGATCAGTGCAAGTATAACGTATATCATCGCATTTTAATGGTACTGATTTAAGCCTTTTTACCTTTCCTCGCATAGCCCATTGTATCACTAAATATAGTTTCTTTATCCGTCGTCGCTGTAAGAAATGCCTACCATAGTTCTCTCTCTCTCTCTACTACTACTTCTACTACTACTACTACTACTACTACTACTATTACTAGTGCTATCACTACTTTAGATGCTACTAATATCACTAGTACTGCTACTAATGGAAAGGGATTGGAAAGAATATCTGATAGAGGGAAGGAAAATGAGTAGTACTAGAAGTAATAGCAGCCTCAGTAGTAGTAGTGGAAGTGAGAGAGAGAGAGAGAGAGAGAGAGAGAGAGAGAGAGAGAGAGAGAGAGAGAGAGAGAGAGAGAGCTAGCATTGGGCCAGTTCTTCACCACTGGCTTCAAGTTCTTTAAAACTAAGGTGGGGAGGGGGTAAGGAAAGTTTTGATCGTTGTAATACGTGAGATCATTGAAGTGCTTTATCTAAGTATGCTTCTGTTAGTTATTCTTTTAGGCAAATTTGGTCTCCTTTGATCGGATGATTTTCAAAAGAAAATGTTTCAGTGCCTTGTTATTTGACAAAAAGTTACTGAAGTTTCGATACATTTCCAGACTTATTTAAAATCATTATTCGATCAGAATTACGTAATGTTCTCCTTCAAGGCTGTCTTGAAAAAACTTTTAAATATATATATATATATATATATATATATATATATATATATATATATATATATATATTTATATATATATATCGGCTCCACAAGGTACTAGAAGAGTTGGAACACCCAGGCCTACATGGCTGAGGACTATGAAGTGTAAAGTAGGAAATAATAAAGGGTGAAGTATTGATTTAAAAGCTCAAGATGGAGACGACTGGCGAAATGTAACCGAGACCCTTTGCGTCAATAGGCGTAGGAGGAGATGGTGATGATGATGATATATATATATATATATATATATATATATATATATATATATATATATATATATATATACATACATATATATATGTAAATTGTATAATATATATTGTGTGTATATATATATACATATATATATATATATATATATATATATATATATATATATATATATATATGTGTGTGTGTGTGTGTGTGTGTGTGTGTGTGTGTGTGTGTGTTCCATTGATTCAAGCGTTACAATGCATTTGATATATTTCTTGTTCGTGTAACTGTCATTGTATTATTATAATCATTCCGAGAACTCTGAGGATTCATTTAGAAATAAAAAATAAATAAATAATCAACAAATACTTATATCATACGAACACACAAAGTATCATTACGCTTCAATGTTTCAATGGTTTTTTTTTTTCTTTTTTTTTATTTACTGAATGCTTTGAACATTTTCTAGTTAGTGTAGCGTAGTGTTGATAAAAGCAAAATGGGTTTTAGTGAAACATTTCCAAAGTATTTTGAAATCTCCAGTTTCAATTTTTTGTATATTAGAATCGTCAACACTTTATTTATTTTTTAACTTTGAATCCTAGATTGAGAGGCAAAAAAATAGATGCTGAATGTGGTTGACTCACGAAAAATAACACAACAGTCACTGCCCTGTTCCTCCATCAAACTTTGAATCATGGGGGTAAAGTTTCGACTCTTATATTTTGAAATTTCTTAATACTCCTCTCTTGTCCAGGCTCCGGCAGCATAAGAACGTGCCATCTTTTTAACTAATTCATTTAATGATCACCAGTTTGCTATTATGAGTTAATGAAAGATGCTTCAATAAATCTAAAGTTTCACCATATCCTGTGATTCTTCCATTTTATTTTTTTATTTTTCCTGTTTGTTTCGTTCTACAACAACAACAATAATGAGAATAGGGAAGTGGGGAATATGGGGAAAGGAAGAGTACCCTTGGATACAATCCAGTTTATAGCTCAAAGGCAGGTACGATGTGAAAGATTAAGGAAATAGGGAGAAAGAGAAGTACAGGAGAAGAATAAACGAGATGGGCAGACCCTCTTGCGATATTAGGGAATTGGTATTATTATTGTTTGTATTCTTTTTGTTTTGTTCTATGTAGGCATTCCCACGGGTCAAAATATGTAACTGAACATACGGCTCTCTTCATAGTTTATATATGAAAATTTTAATTCAACAATGTTACTGATCTTAAGACTTTTTATTTTTTTATTTTTCATTCATTACTTGTCATGAATAGTTTATCTATTTTCTAATACCCTTTCCTCACTAGGATATCTTCCATGTCGGGAGACCTTGGACTTGTAGTATCCTGCTTTTCCAACTAGGATTCTGGCTTAGCTTGTAATAACAATAATAATAATAATAATAATAATAATAATAATAATAATAGTAATAATGACAAGAGGGGCACACTGTAGAGCGTAGACCTCCGCCGCGGCAGCGTATTTCTCGAAACCTTTTGCTAAACCTTTACCTTGACCTTTGACCTCAACATGTATTAATTGGCGTGAATTTTCATACATTCAAATAAGAACCAAATTTGAAATCTCTGTGGCAGTGATGTACAAACTTAAGGCTGATTACGTGAATTGGACATTTTTTTTTTTTTACTGTGACTTTGACCTTTGACCTTGACCTCCCAAAATGTAATCATTTGTAGTTTTTTACATAATAGTTAATAGTTTCATTACGATTGAAATTGCGGACAGAAAGCTCTTCACAAACAAATACACACAAACAGGGGCGAAAACATAACCTCCTTCCAACTTTGTTGATGGGGAGATAATAATGTAATTTATTTCCTATTAGTGGCTTTAAGGAATTCATGTGACATTACTAACGTATAATGACTCCTTGGCAGTTAATGCTATGACAATATGTCCATGAAATAACATAGGTTTCTAGACATTAAGCTAAAGTTACGTAAATTTAAAATTCTTTAAGCTCCACCCCTTCTTGATAGCAGCCAGGCATCACAAAATAACGCGTCCCAGATTTTTCACTAATTAGGAGTTTCAAGAGTCAGTGATAAACCTCGATGTGATGTTGGAACTATGGATAATGCCTGATAATTGTTGTGCATCTGTAGAAAGTTTTAATTGCGTCTCTCATGAAGCGTAACTATGTGAAAATGCAAATTTCTCATTTAATACGCTTGGAACTATATCAATATATATCAATCTGTCAAGCTATCTATATACATTTATACGTACACACACATACACACACACACACACACATATATATATATATATATATATATATATATATATATATATATATATATATATATATATATATATATATATATATATATATGTGTGTGTGTGTGTGTGTGTGTGTGTATGAGAGAGAGAGAGAGAGAGAGAGAGAGAGAGAGAGAGAGAGAGAGAGAGAGAGAGAGAGAGAGAGCCTTACCTTATGCCTTATTTCCTTATTGCCTTATTTTATGTTTGGGTTCCCCCAGGTCCCTCAGTGTGAGGCACCTCGTATATCCACCAGAGAGTTGCTAATGCATCTTCCGGTGTATTTTGCATCTTCCAGTCTTGGATGGTCTGAGAGAGAGAGAGAGAGAGAGAGAGAGAGAGAGAGAGAGAGAGAGAGAGAGAGAGAGAGAGAGAGATGTTATAGAAATTCTTTAGGCTCATTCTAAGGAAACCGATAAATAGCAGCGGAAGAGAAAATGGAACGAGTTATAGAAATTCTTTTAGGCTCACTAAACATAAATAACACACACACATAGGAAGGTTGTAGGGAATCAAATGGTCTTCTTTTGTAACACGGTTCCGGGAGATATTTATTTTTTTCTATTCATTATTTAATAATTTCTGTGTTTTCTCGTGTTAGTTGATGCGCTGCGTTAAGTAGTTATTAAGATATTAATTGCTCTATCAGTGAAGGTATGACCATGTTTTTGTGTGTTTTTATTTAAGTATCGAGTGCACTGTTTTGTCTTCATATTGTGTGACTAACTTCGATGAGAAATATTAAACTATAAATCAACCTTGAAAAAAGATATATATGTATATATATGTCTATGTATATGTATATATATACATACATATATATATATATATATATATATATATATATATATATATATATATATATATAATATATATATGCATACACTAGTATACATACAGTAGTTTATTGTTAAAAAGGTTCCCACAATTATATGTGATTTATTTGTTTTTATCGCATCCTGTTTACTCACTTCCATACATCACACGGACCTACTGTATATCAGAAAACAATAAAGAGAAACGCCCCAAACATCCCGTGAGCCGCAGCCGTTAAGGAGACGTTATAGTATTGCTTCTCAAAATAACCACACTCTCGGAAATACAAGACCCCACACACCTTCTTCTTAAGATACGCCCTAGGACACAGATAAAAGTTTACGCTATTGGCTTTTGAGATGCTCACACGATAAGAGGAACTTCAAGAACGTGTTGTTTAGGCTTTACAAAGCGAGAACTAGCGATATGAGCTATAGCCCAGCGGCATAGTAAGAAATATGAAACCAATTGTTCAAATTGTTCTAAAAGCACCAAAATTGGCACACATGTGGATTAATACATTCTGAACAATTTTGGATATGGAGGCATTCAAGATTCTCCCCGTAGCACATTTGGCGGCCATTTTTCAAAATGGCCGCTATTTACCGTTAGCGTCATTGAATATGTACCATAATTTGTCTTTTTGTGGATGCTAAAGGTGATAAGTGTGCTAGAGGTGATAAGTATTGTACAATTACACATACTTCTGTGCTTACCAAATAATTTGGCTACCATTTCACAAGAAAATGAATTTTACTTTGCAGCGGCAGCGTTGGTGGCAGTGACGGCGGCTGCAATAATAGTATAGTGTTGATAGTCATGGTGCTTGTAGTAGTAACTTGTGGTAACATGGTGGTGTTTTGTGTCTTTGCAGGTGAGGCAGCAGCAGCACCACCTGACATCAGAGACGCGTTGTTCCAGACTGCAGCCATGGCAAAGAAGTTCCAACTGGTCGATACTTTTGAGCAACGTACTCCCACAACACCTCCTGAGACAAACTGGAAGCTGTGTCTTGTATGTCAAGAGGAGACAACAGAGTCACTTGTCTGCCCAGTACTGTCTAAACGCCGAGACCCTGGGAGTGGATACACGACAATGGCTGCAAACTTGGTCAAATTTGATGAACTCGGAGAACTGCCAAGAACTGTTCAGTTACAGAGACTAGATGAAGGACAAGGTGTTGAGGCGACAATGGTTGCCCACCAGGCCAAGTGGCATAAAACATGTATGCTCAAATACAATAACACAATGCTACGAAGAGCAGAGAAGAGACGCATCGCAAGCAGCTCAGCATTTGATAGTACTGACAATGTCCAGGCCAAGCGCGCCAGAACACAATCTTCAGAAGCCACTACCAGCGGCACCTCCTGCTTTTTCTGTGGAAAGTCTGGCACAGAGACCCTACATGAAGTAACAACCTTCCAGGTGGACACACGCGTACGGAAGTGTGCAGCGCAAGTTGGGGACAATGAACTCATAGCCAGGCTCAGCATGGGTGATATGGTGGCTCTGGAGGCCAAGTACCATTCCAAGTGTTTGTTGGCTCTTTACTATCGTGCAAAGACCACTGTAGAAGCCGAGCAGAAAACTGACCATGAAGGTGTAATGTCAAGAATCGTACTGGCTGAACTGGTCCTGTATATCGAGGAAACCCACCTAGAAGAGGGCACCACCCCAGTCTTCAGACTCGCAGAACTTGTAAAGCTATACACAACAAGAATGGAACAGCTCGGGGTTGTTCTGTGCCAGAAAGTTAATAGCACAAGGCTGAAAGAGCGCCTGTTAGCCCAGATACCAGGCCTGAGATCCCACAGCAAAGGCCGAGATGTTTTACTAGCGTTTGATGAAGACATTGGTGAAGCGCTAGGCAAAGCCTGCGAGCAAGACTGTGACACTGAGGCAGTTCACCTTGCGCGTGCTGCACAGATAGTTCGTCGATATATGTTTGAAGACACTTACCAATTCCGTGGATCATTCCCGGGCGGCTGTCAACTCACTCGCACCATGCAACCAAGAAGAGGCAGACACCCGCATGATGCTACATGTAGCACATGCTGCACAACATGGTCACCACCAGATACAGGTTCGAACAGTAGACAGTGACGTCGTGGTCCTAGCAGTGATGGTAGTCCAGAAACTACCAGCTGGAGACGAACTCTGGGTAGCCTTTGGGACAGGCAAGAACTACCGCTACATTGCAGCCCATGAAATAGCTTCCTCCCTTGGTCCAGAGAAGGCATGTGCTCTTCCAATGTTTCATGCCATCACAGGGTGTGATACTGTGTCAGCCTTCGTCGGACATGGGAAGAAATCTGCCTGAACACGCTGCCAGAACTCACTGATGCCCTGCTGAGTCTGGCAAATGCACCCACAAGCATCCAAGAGGATACAATGCATGTCATCGAGAGGTTTGTCATACTCCTGTATGACCGCACAAGCAAATGCAAGGACGTCAACAAGGCGAGAAAGCAGCTCTTTGCAAAGACGAACTCTGTTCAGAACATCCCGCCAACCTACGCTGCTCTGGAGCAGCATGTGAAGAGATCTGCCCTTCAGGGTGGTCATGTCTGGGGCCAGGCATTGGTACCAACGCCCGTGCTCCCTCCACCAACAGACTGGGGCTGGCATCGGAGTGATGATGGGCTCTACACACCACTCTGGACCACACTCCCTGAGGCATCCAAGGCCTGCTATGAGCTGGTGTCTTGCAGATGCAAGAAAGGCTGCAAAAACCGCTGCAAGTGCAAGAACGCTTCACTGCAATGCACTGGTCTATGTTTCTGTGAAGGCGAATGCCAGTAGATTGGGACAGAAAACTTGCTAACCAACATTATGATCTGTAGACATTCATAATTCTGGTGACCAGATTTGAAAAGTTCGGAATCATAATTAACATAGTGTGGCAAAATCTACGTTATTGTATTACATGTATGTACTGCAGGATTACACAAGTACTGTGCCTAGAGACTGGGCTTTTGGTCGACTATATAACTACAATCTGACCATACTGTAAACTTCCCGTACTCTGTGTATTATTTTGACTAGCAATTTTGCCAGCAATTTGAAATAAAAAAGCAACTTGAGCAATTAAAGTGTGTTCCTGAAATCAGGTACTGGTTATTAGAGGTATTATGTCATTGAGTATTGAAATCTTCATCAAATGTCCACTTTTTCCACAAAATGGCGGCCAGTTTGGGGGCCATTTTTGAGAAGATTCATCTAAATATCTGTTAAACATTTATTGATGTTAATTCTGATGTAAAAAAAGGGAATTTTGGCCCATCTAGCACCAAACTAACGACACATAATGAAGTCTATGTAATGACGCTAATGTTAAATGGCGGCCATTTTGAACAATGGCCGCCATATCTTCCTAAGGGCTAATCTTGAATGCCTCCATATCCAAAAATGTTTAGAATATATTAATCTACATGTGTGCCAATTTTGGTGCTTTTAGACCAATTTGAACAATTGGTCTGCTATGCCGCTGTACTACTAGATCTCGTCTCGAATGTTCACGAGACGTGGTGGTTTGGTTGGGTTGGGTGGTGGTGGTGGAGAGGGGGACATCATTTGCTTACAAACCTCAAGGGGCATTTCTTTTTTTAGTTTCTTTTCACTGGCTGCCATTTCTTTTCCCCTCTGCCATTTCTGGTTACGTCTTTCTCAAGGGATGGTCTTACCGAGTGTTGTGTGGGGTGTATCGTCTGCCCTGCTTTAGTCGTGACAAGGTTTCTTTATCATGTTGGGAAACTTTGTCTGAATTACAGTTGTATTATGACTCCGTTATTTCTTTTCAAGAATTTTATTCATGGAGTTATTTGTTGTTTTATTTCTCGCTCTGTATACTGGTTAGATTTCTTTTTCTTTCACGTTTATTGGGTACTTTGTTTTATTTCTTTATTTTTTGTTTCTTATATTTAGCGTTTTCCTCTAATCACGTTGGTTTTCTCATTCTTTTACCTTTATGTGCATTTTAATTGCTTATTTTTTATATATAGAGAAATATCAGAATACAGTCAATAATTAGGTTTAACCAGATTACACACACACACACATTATATATATATATATATATATATATATATATATATATACATATATATATATATATATATATATATATATATATATATACTGTGTATATATATATATATATATATATATATATATATATATATATATATATATATATACTGTATATATATATATATATATATATATATATATATATATATATTTATTATGTGTATATATATGTATATATACACATGCATATATATATATACAATATATATATATATATATATATATATATATATATATATATATATATATATATATATATATATATATATATACACAAAATGGAATTGAAAATACTTGGTACTTTCGGTTTCTATTTAGGATTGTGAAATATTTTCTTCTTTTCGGTTTACCCAACAGACCGTTTAGCAATTTTGTTACTTATTGTGGATTTCCTTTACTTATATTTCACGGTATTTAATCTCTTCTCATCTAATATTGTAAAAAAGAAAATTTTATAATTATTTGATTTTATTTCAGCTTCTTCCGTTCGCTTGTGCAAGATATCATTGGACTTCTTTAACTAATAACTTGTATTAGTTTCTGCTTAATTCAATTTTAATGTTTTTAGTACCCTATATTTGTATACGACATGTTATTAGCTATTGGATTATTTTTATTTTGTTGTCTTCATTTTTATCAACTAATATTTATACTCTTTCAATCTTCCCATGTTAGTCTACTACATTTTTTAAAAACAATCTTCGTTTTCATTCTATCAAATTCTAATTGTTAATTATTTTTTCTCTCATTTTGCGTAAGTCACGTGGTTTATTGTCTCCCTTTTTAAACAATATCTTCTGTTTATTTTCCATAATCATTACATGTGTTTTTATTATTATTATTATTTTTTTTTTTTTATACAGTACATCCTATTTACCACGCTCTTTATACGTTAGTGCTTAATATCCAGTCTTTTGTCCAATAAAATATCCAATAAATTGTCCTTTCTTAATTCAACTCACTCTTATACACCAGTTTCTGACATTCCTTTTCTTTTATTTAATCCAATTTCGTATTATTATATTTCCTCTTATTTTTCACTGACGCAATCATCGCCCCTCTTTTTTTTCCCAAGGCTATATTTAACTGACAAACAATGAAAAAGGACGTTTATGGCATCGTTTGTCAGCAAAGGTCATACGTCAGTGACAAACACAATTGTTCTCTTTATCGACGCGACATTTTTTTTTTTTTTTTTTTTTTTTTTTTTTTTTTTTTAACTGGGCTCGTGATTTGTCGCAAAGAATGCCCTATTTTTGTGAGCTGAGAACATTGATTTACACAAAAACAAAAACCGCCCCCCCCCCCCTACCCGGGGAGACTTATTGAGGACAGACATAAGTTGATATAAGGTGGCTGAATAAACAGCATTTGAGGTGACAGTGTTAAGGAATTCTGATATTTATTAGAGAATATTTTACTGACTTATCCTTTACGCTGTTTATTTTTCATCTAGATCGCTTGTTCTAGTTACTCGTAGTGCAGAAGACTATTTATTTTCGATTTTTCGATAGATATTTTTAATTAAACGAAAGGAAATGCGAAGCAAAATAGACTCTGACAAAGTTTAAATGCCACCCATGAATGGCAGAGACAAGGGACAGTGACATATTACATATGATCAGTGCCCAAGGCCCCTCTCCACCCAAGCTAGGACCAAGGAGTGCCAGGCGATGGCTGCTGATGACTCAGCAGATAGACCTATAGGCTCCCCCAAACCCCTCATCCTTAGCTCACAAGGATGGTGAGGTTGCAGCGACCTAAGGAATTAACGAGTTTGAACTGGACTCGAACCCCAGGCAAGGAGGCTACCACCATGCCTCAAAAAAAAAAAAAATTAAAAAAAAAAAAAAACTTACAATTTTGTGGAGCTTTTAATTTACAAGTCTGCGCTCACTGCTTTTGCCGATAACGACGTACGTTTCCTGTCAGGTGGATTAAAATGCTGTCTTGCCTGAAAATCATTTGTCATTTCAGAAAGTTAGTCCAAAATTAGTATATTTCTTTGCATATAAATGGTGCGATAATTTCTTCTTCTTCTTCTCCTTCTTCTTTGGGAAAGGAAGGAGTTGTACGGGAAACCTTACAGTTCTTCTTTGGGAAATAAGGGGAGCGGGTTGTATGGGTAACCAAATCCATCTTCTTTGGGAAATGAAGGATGGTATTGTACGGGAAACCAAATGTCCATTTCCAGCTCTAGCATGGGTTCGATGACAGAGAGATAAAAGAAGAAACGAATGAAAATATAAACCTGCCTCTTTAAGTTAGAAAAATTGTAAAAAGTCATGGCAAACGTTCGCTCGAGGGATTAACACGTACTCCTGCATCGAGTTAAGGAGGATATAACGACATTCCTTCAGTTTAAAGGTTTAAAGACCGATCATTAATGGCAGAGGCAAGGGGCAGTGACAATGCTCTAGCAGGACAATGCCCTAGAGACTGATCATATATCCATATGATCAGTGTCTAAGATCCCCACCTCCAACCAAGGTAGGATCACTGAGAGCTAGGTAATGGCGAAATCCCCCAACCTTAGCTCACAAGGATGGTGAGGTTGCAGACTACAAGAAACTATCGAGGTTGAGCGAGACTCGATCTCTCGTCCAGCAGAACGCCAGGCAGAGACATTTTAGTAGGGCACCACAATGTTAGATTCGCTATCACGTGATTATGCATCACCTAAATTATCCATCGCTCTGATGTAAATCGATTATTGACACATCCATTGAAAGAAGGAACTCACTCATCCAAATGATTGACATCCCTCCAGGCGTGATTATTGACACCATCCCTACAAACAAAAGAAGAAATTTGAAAAGGGCAAACAACATTCATGACTCCATTTGCATTTTTAATTCTTCCCGAGGTTTGTGTATTCAATTCGCTTTCTTTTACCCGACGGGGCTTGGCGTGGGGGCGTTGGGCGTAGGGGGTTGGGGGGTGGGGGCGGTATTTCAATGCAGTTGTGATAACGAATCTCAGTTGATATAGGGGAAAGATATCAGCGAAGCAAAGAGTTGAGCTTGTACTCAAAATGAAGTATTCGTTATTCCTAATTCGTGATAAAAATATCACAGGGGAAAGGAGGTCTTATTTGTTCTTAAGGTAGAACAGCAGTACAGTACGTTAACTCATCTGATGTTTAGGTAAACCGCTATTACCTACGCCAACGAAGTTTGGAGGAGGTTATGTTTTCGCCCCTGTTTGTCCATTTGTCTGTTTGTTTGCTTGTTTGTTTCCTGTCCACAATTTTACTCATAGAGTAGTGAAACGTCCAGGGAATAATTGTTATGTTCAGACGTATAAGTTATTAAATTTTGAAAGTCCTAGGTCAAAGGTCAAGGTCAAGATTGAGCAAAAGATAGACCGGATTAACCCTAACCTTAACCCCAATTTTGCTCATGGTTATCACACAGCTTTCTAATAAGCTTTCGGTCTAAATTGATTCTGGGGAAGGTGAGCTGGTTTCGAGAAATAAGCTGCCGTGGCGGAGGTCTGCACTCTGAGTTATTTCAAACTTGACTCGCTAATGTTTTATATGACTCTGCTTACCAGAGCATATTTCCTTTCAGAATAAAGTGTATTCGTAGATATTAGGAAATGGAGCAATGACATGCTATTATGAACTGTGCAATTACATACAATTTGCTAATTTGTCTTATAAACTACGTACGTAAAAAACTTTGCTGGGTTGTAGTGGCCTGGTGTTAGCGTCCTTATCTGGTGATTGCCATATTGGGGTTCGAGTCCCGCTCTGACTCGTTAGTTCCTTTAGTTGCTGCAATCTCACCATCCTTGTGAGCTAAGGATGGGGATTTTCGGGGGTTAGGTCTATCTGCCGAGTCATCAGCAGCCATTGCCTTGCCCTCCTTGGTCCTAGCTTGGGTGGAGAGGGGTGTTGGGCGCTGATCATATGTGATATGGTCACTCTCTGTCTATGGCATTGTCCTGCTTGATGGGGCAATGTCACTGTCCCTTGTCTCTGCTATTCATGAGTGGCCTTTAAACCTTTAAAACAAAAATCTATACTTGCTTATTAGTATCAACCAACATACAAATTTACCCTACGGTTATTTTTTTCCTTCAATTTCTTAGACCTTTGAAGATAACTACAAAATCATTTCTCCTTTCTTTCTAATCTTACATTAAGCCTTGATCAAATTAAATTGACAATTATTGTCTTTGTTTGAAAAAGTATTCACCCAGAATTACTGTTTATACTCATATTGCATTCACAAACTTTGAAAATCCATAAAATATATATAGCCAACCTTTTTCTCATTATATCGTCATCGGTTGAAGGCACAGATATACCTCTTAAATTATTATACTTTTAATTAAGAAAAAAAAATAAAAACTACCAAAAAGCAGAAAAAACATTGACATTCGAAAGGAAATCGGCGCAAAGAGGAAAATTTAGGCCTGCAATCATATTAAACCTTTTTATTCCAACTACAAAAAAAAAAAGCCTCCCTAAAAGCATAAAAAAAAACATTGATATTCAAAAGGAGATTGACGCAAAGAGGAAAATCTAGACCTACAATCATATTAAACCTTTTTATTCCAACTACAAAAAAAAGAAAAAAAAGAAACCTTACTGAAAAGCATTAAAAAAGAAACATCGACTTTCAAAAGGAAATCGACGCAAAGAGGAAAATCTCGACCTACAATCATTTGGCCTTAAATGACCGTAGCGAACACTCGCCATTTCGACCTGACACCGAGAAAGCCTCCGGAGTGAGGCTCTCTTAATGCCTTTGATGTATATCCGTTCGCCAAATGTGAATATCCAGGGGAAGCGCGCATTCCCCGTCATTAGAGAGACTGGGTCCTCTTTGATGAGGCAAGCCAGACGCCATCACGTACCTCAGGCAACTCCCCCTTACTGTTGGACGCTTAGGTCAAAAGGATATTTTTTAGCCCTAGGTAGACACCAGCTCTTCACTCGGGGTCCTAGATATTATTGCTATCAGTTTAGTATCCTTTACTTATCTCGTATGTTATTGTTGACTAGTTGTGTAAACTCATTTATTTATTCATCTATCTATCTGTCTAGCTATCTATCTATCTATCTCCTTTACCATAGACATCTTCGGTAACCTTTCCCTTTATCCTTATGATTACAGCCACCCCTTTGTAACAATATATATATATATATATATATATATATATATATATATATATATATATATATATTTATATATATATATACATATATATATATATATATATATATATATATATATATATATATATATACATATATATATATATATATATATATATATATATATATATATATATATATATATATTAAGATTGAACCGTCTTAATATTTTGAGGTCAAGGTAAAGAGTTAAATCTTAAAATATTTTTAATTTATTTAGTTATAGCGTTTACGTGATAGGTAGGTAGCCGAATAATCTCTCTCTCTCTCTCTCTCTCTCTCTCTCTCTCTCTCTCTCTCTCTCTCTCTCTCTCTCTCTCTCTCCCGAAAAAAATTATATGAACAAATGAAGTGTTATTTTTCCATTGCGATAATCATTCACAACACTATGTATGAAAATATTAGACCTGTGTGCGTGTGTGTGTGTGTTTTATGCTTACAAATACAAATAAATCCCTTATTTGCTTACTTTACCATATGTTTCATTTTATTCTTAGTAGCGACTTCTGATCACTTTTACGCATGATAGAATGATGAGTGTTGTACCTGACGATTAGATTTAAGAAGTCAAAGACCCAGGCCTACGTGGCTGAGGACTATGAATCGTGAAGTAGGAGATGATGAATGGAAATGTATTGTTTTAAAAGCTCACGATAGAGACAACTGGCTAAATCTTATGACCTTTGCGTCAATAGGCGTAATAGGAGAGGGTGATGATATATACATATATATATATATATATATATATATATATATATATATATATATATATATATATATATAAATATATATATATGTACATATATATATATATATATATATATATATATATATATATATATATATATATATATATATATATATATATATATATATATATAATTTGGTAAACTATCATATCTCAGTGAACTTACATAAAGCTCATGTTAGCATCTTCATTGGGCATACATTTCTTAACTAAAGAAACCATAAGATAAGCGATTGCACAGTTCATGGATGGAAAATGAAAGTTAAAGTTTATAGATGAATAAAAAATTCACAGACGTTTCCATTTCACCTTTTGTAATTATCATCCGTAATATGGGATGTTGAATTTACCGTCAACTCAAAAAAAAAAAAAAAAAAAAAAAAAAAACACACAAGTGTTTAGTGGTACATTGTTATAAATGTATATATATGTAATATATGCATATACACAATAAATAGCTTTCCAAATAAGGAAAATTAATAGAATGCGTTTATGTAGAAAAGCTCTAACATAATAAATTAAATGAAGTTTTTAAATTGGAGACTTAATTTCATGAATTTAACAAAAACAGAGTAGTGGCGCTTTATACACACACATATATATTCACATATATATATGTGTGTATGTTTGTATGTATGTATATATATATATATATATATATATATATATATATATATATATATATATATATATATATATATATATATATATTATATGTCTTTTTGTGTTATTCCAGTATATATTGTAAATGTAAGCCATCTGTAATAACCGTCAGTCGTGTTTCATCCATTTCTTTGACAAAGAGGCATTGAAAACAGCAAAGAAAATATCTATTGATGAAAATGCTCCTACAAAAAGCTTGAAATTGCAAAATGATTAAAATTGCACAACACCCAAATCACAATATTCAGCGGTCTCTTGTCTCCCCTCTCTCTTTATGTGAAGAAATTGCTTCGACATCGTTTGATTTACTTTTTCCTCTTTGCCAATATTTTTGGCTCCATTTTTTATCTGTCCTTGTCAATCATACTATACCGCATAAAGTTAAGATCCGGTACCGTGAATCTCTTCTTTCTTCAGCTAAATGTCATTCCTTTTTTTTTTCTTTCTTTTTTCGTCATTCCTCAAATCAATCTTTTCAAGACAAGGGATTATCAATCAGCCTCATCTTTCCCCTTAAAAAGAAGAAGAAAAAAAACTGTTTTACTCAAATTCCTTTTATATATATATATATATATATATATATATATATATACACACACATATATATATATATATATATATATATATATATATATATATATATATGTATATATATATATATATATGTATATATATATATATATATATATATATATATATATACTGTGTATATATATATATATATATATATATATATATATATATATATATATATATACTGTGTATATATATATATATATATATATATATATATATATCCTGATTTTTGACGTTCTTGTATTTTGCATTCCGCTGAAATGTTTCTTCTCTGTTTGATTACTCTTCCCCTTTGATAAAATAATATGAATTCCACACACCAAATCTTTTTGTATATATATTTTGAATCTTAAGATTCCTGTATTTTGTATTTCAGTGAAATCTGATTCCTCATACTAAGTTTTTATTATATATTCTGAATCTTAATATTCATGTATTGTTTTGTTTTATATATCTTTTGAATCTCAAGATTCGTTTATTTTTATTCCGGTAAAATCTAATTCCACATACTAAATCTTTTTTTGTATATTTTGAATACCATTCGTGTATTTTGTATTCTAGTAAAATCTAATTCCTTATACTAAGTCTTTTTTTATATATTCTGAATCCTAGCATTAGTGTATTTTGTATTTCTGTAAAATCCAATTCCTCATACTAAGTCTTTATATATATATAGTATATATATATATATATATATATATATATATATATATATATATATATATATATATATATATATATATATATATATATATATATATATTCTGAATGTTAATGTTCGTGTAATTATTATTCCGTTAAGATAAATTTCCAAATGATAAGTCTTTTTTATATATTCTGAATCTTGACATTCGTGTATTTTGTATTCCTGTAAAATCAGTCTTTCTTCTCTATTTAATTATTTCTAATATGACTCCTAGGACTTTGTAACATACAAGTTTCAACGATCACGAGAGTGTCACTATGTTTTTTATTTATGAAATTAAGTGTGTCATTCAAAAATTCATTCTGTTAAAAATATATTTTTTAAATTCGCAATCAAGAGATTTCATCGCATTGCATTCCAAATGCAACGTCCATGTTAGCGTCACAAGGTTTTTTTTTTTTCTATCCTTTTTTTATGATATTAAGTTTGCCATTTAAAAATTCATTCTTTTAAAAAGATTTGTTTTTAAACTCACAATCAAGAGATTTGATCGCATTGCATTCCAAATGCAACGACCATGTTAGCGTCACAAGGTTTTTTTATCCTTTTTTTATGATATTAAGTCTGCCATTTGAAAATTCATTCTTTTAAAAAGATTTGTTTTTAAACTCACAACCAAGAGATTTAATCGCATTGCATTCCAAATGCAACGACCATGATAGCGCCACTGTTTTTTTTTTCTTTTTTTATAATATTAAGTCTGCCATTTAAAATTTCATTCTTTTAAAAAGATTTGTTTTTAAACTCACAATCAAGAGATTTGATCGCTTTGCATTCCAAATGCAACTACCATGATAGCGTCACTATTGTTTTTTTTTTTTCTTTTTTTTTTAAATGAAGTTAAGTATGCCCTTTAAAAATTCATTCTGTTAAAAAGATTTGTTTTTAAACTCACAATCAAGAGATTTGATCGCATTGCATTCCAAATGCAACTACCATGATAGCGTCACTATTGTTTTTTTTTTTCTTTTTTTTTTTAAATGAAGTTAAGTATGCCCTTTAAAAATTCATTCTGTTAAAAAGATTTGTTTTTAAACTCACAATCAAGAGATTTGATCGCATTGCATTCCAAATGCAATTCTGAATTTATTCTCTCATCGCAGGAAAGAGATTACACTGAGAGTCGCAGGGCAGGAGAACAAAGAATACCTCCCTTTATGGCGTTCGTAGCATTTAACCTTTGACCTATCTGGACGGGAAATGTATATATTTTTGTTATCGCTTTACAGCGCTTTTTCTCTGATATACGTTTGCTCTACTGATTATTGAACTAGCCTCGGTTTATCCTAGAGTCAATTTCATCGCGTGGATGTATTCAAATTAATAGTGGTTGTTCGTTAACAAGTTTTTTTTTTTTTATAGTTTTTTTCTATCGTTTATTCTTTGTTTCTGCGTTGACAAACAGCCGTTGGGTCTCTTGATATGAATGTACCGATGGTCGCTTATGAAGCACACACTACTGACTAGGAAGGAGACGTGCGTGCAATACACCGGAAAGGCTAGGTGATCGAGTACGATCCGTAAAAAAAAAAAAAAAAAAAAAAAAAAAAAAAAAAAAAAAAAAAAAAAAAAAAAAAAAAAAAAAAAAAACGTTATATCTGGTTGTAGCCAACTGGAAACGTCCCTGCCTGTGGTTCCAGTCCCGCTCAAGCTTGGTAGTTTCTTGCGGTGTCTTCAACATCACCATCCATGTGAGCTAAGGTTGTGGATTTTTTTTTTTGGGGGGGGGGCCTTATAGTATACCTGCTGATTCACCAAAAGCCATTGCCTGGCCGTCCCTGGTTATAGCTTGGATGGATAGGGTTTTGGGCGTTGATGATAAATATGGTCAGTCTCTACGATATTGTCACTACGATATTGTCACTGTTCATTGCCTCTGCCATTCATGAGTGGCCTTTGAAAACCTTTGAATGAGTCGACTCTGTTAAGTGCATGGAACTTGCTTTTCAGTGGAACTTTTCAATGAGGTGACGAGAAAAACGAAAGATCCAAGAGAAACGACGCAGCCACGCTCAAGTTTTGCCATACACAGACATAATCTCAAAATTGCATGTTGGGGATAAGGCTTTTTACGAGGAAAGAAAACGAGAAACTTTTATATTATAGGGGGTCCTCACGTAAATACTTTCTAAGAATGTAATGGTAAACACATTTTATAGCCATCCTTATATATATATATATATATATATATATATATATATATATATATATATATATATATATATATATATATATATATATATATATATATAAATATATATAGATGTGTGTGTTTACATTTCTCAATTCCATGTTTTATCAATTCTTCCTAGTTCAGATATACACAATGTAAACATTTCTTTTCACCAGCATCAACCATTATTCAGCATACATATTTTCCTTATATAAAGAATTGTAGAATAATTACCTGAAATATTCTCACCTTGTCTTCGTAAGACAACCTTTCTGGTATTTTATATATATCATTATCTCATCATCTCCTCCTACGCCTATTGACGCAAAAGACCTCAGTTAGATTTCGCCAGTCTTCTCTATCTAGAGCTTTTGAATCAACATATCTCCATTCATCATCTCCTACTTTACGCTTCATAGTCCTCAGCCATGTAGTCCTGGGTCTTCCAACTCTTCTATATACACGTATATACATATACATATATACAGTATATATATATATATATATATATATATATATATATATATATATATATATATATATATATATTTATATATATATATATATATATATATATATATGTATATATATATATATATATATATATATATATATATATATATATATAGATAATATATATTTTTTAATGTTGTTACTGTTCTTGAAATATTTCATTTTTCCTTGTTTCCTTTCCTCGCCGGGCTATTTACCATGTTGGGGCCCCTGGGCTTATAGCATAATTCTTTTCCAACTAGGAATGTAGCTTAGCAAGTAATAATAATAATAATAATAATAATAATGATAGTAATAATAATAATAATAATAATAATAATAATAATTGTGTAAGGGTATGTACATGTGTACGAATGTGCAGTATATGAATACACTGGCATCCTTGGCGTTGTTCTTGCAAGGAAGCAGTGCAGAGAGCATCGTCCTGCTGCCCATCCTTTGTGGCAAAGTCTTTGCCAACCTTCCTCTTCTCCCATTTAATATCCTGTCTTGGTGTTACGAAGAGGAAAGGCGAAGACCCGTTGCATCTGATATCACGTTGCCTTCGCCCAAACGAAAGATGTCACCCGGGGGGTGATATTTTGAAAAATCCCTGGCCAGAGGATTGGCCTGAAGACAAAATCTCTCTCTCTCTCTCTCTCTCTCTCTCTCTCTCTCTCTCTCTCTCTTTGAAAAGGGTTGTGATGGTGCACGGAAAGATTTGTGTCATTGCGTTAATAGCGATATATGGCCAGAATCTCTCTCTCTCTCTCTCTCTCTCTCTCTCTCTCTCTCTCTCTCTCTCTCTCTCTCTCTCTCTCTCTCTCTCTCTCTCTCTCTCTCTCTTTGAAAAGGGTTGTGATGGTGCACGGAAAGATTTGTGTCATTGCATTAATAGCGATATATGGCCAGAATCTCTCTCTCTCTCTCTCTCTCTCTCTCTCTCTCTCTCTCTCTCTCTCTCTCTCTTTCCCCCCCATATTAAAGTATCCCACCTCTGGTAATTATGATGATGTCACTGATAATCATGCTGACCTCTCTCTCTCTCTCTCTCTCTCTCTCTCTCTCTCTCTCTCTCTCTCTCTCTCTCTCACGTTTGACAAATTATTTCCGTGTACCCGTAATATTATGGTCGCTTTAAAAAAATCCTGATAATTATCAGCGTCTCTCTTTTTAATGATGAAACTCCAGTACAGTATGGTTTAACGTTTAATTAAGTATTTGGTGTTTTGTATGGTGTTATCAAAAGGTATTGATTACTTTTATGAGAGTCAGCTGCTATAATAAAAACCTGTCTATGATATAAGCTCTTTACTATTACTTTAGCTTCGGTTTAAAATGACCACTATGTTCTTTCATGGAATATATACTATTATAGATATACTTTTATATAAGGGCAACATCATCTTCAATCTCTCTTATCTATTTTTTCAGTTATAATATTTTTATTCCAGTAGAAAAAAATGATACGGTTAATGGATATGCTATTGGAAAAAATAGAATTCCTAGTAGCTGTAAAATTAACCTCGCTTTAAGAATAATCTTTCTCTTAGGTGAACATCAGAACAATTGGACAGACTTCCCTTTTGGTTGTGTAAATTACTTTTGGGAGTCCGGGAAGGTTTAGGAGCGAAGTCCCTTAGTAGGAGATGCTTATGTAACACTGAATGAAATTAAGTCAAGATGGGCTATGAAAGGTAATATCAATGTACAATGGTGTTTACGAAAAATTCTGTTTAAGGAAACATGAATCAAATTTTGCTATATATAATGTTGTGGTGGCCGATGTAGTAACGTCAATGACTGGTGAACGCAAGGCTGGGATTCGAGTCCCGCTCAAAGTCGTTAGTGACTTTGGTCGTTGCAATCTCACCATCCTTATGAGCTAAGGATGGTGTTTTTGGGGAGCCTATAGGTTTATCTGCCGAGTCATCAACAGCCATTGCCTGGCCCTCCTTGATCCTAGCTTGGGTGGAGAGGGCTTGTGCGCTGATCATGTGTGTATATGAGTCTAGGGTATTGTCCTGCTTGATTTGGCAATGCCACTGTCCTTTGCCTGTGCCATTCATGAGTGACCTTTAAACCTTTAAACTACCGTATCTGTAATGTACAAATATTGAGAAGTAAATTATA
>NC_090757.1:345067-352567 GCF_036898095.1 Palaemon carinicauda
CTTGTGTCATCGGCGAAACTTCTCACTACGGAGTTTTCAACATCACAGTCTATGTCTGAGATCATAATAACAAATAGCAGTGCAGCTAATACCGTACCTTGGGGCACACCTGATATTACCTGGGCTTCATCTGATTTCTCGTCATTTGCAACCACTATCTGTTTTGTGTTTTGCAGGAATTCTTTTACCCATTTTCCTATCTTTCCCACAATATTATGCTTTCTCATTTTTTTCTCCAATATGTTATGGTCTACCTTGTCAAAGGCTTTTGCAAAATCTAGATAGATCACATCTGTGTCTTTTTCATTTATCATATTATTGTATATGTTTTCATAGTGAGCTATCAGTTGGGTCTGTGTACTTTTTCCAGGTACAAAACCGTGTTGACCCATATTAATCAAATTATTTTTGACCAAATGGTTCATTATTTTCTTTTTTATTACCCTCTCATACACTTTCATAATATGTGATGTTAGACTAACAGGTCTATAATTGCTTGCCTCTAGTCTTGATCCACTTTTGAAGATAGGGGTTATATAAGCTAATTTATGTTTAACATATATCTCGCTCATATCTATACTCTGTCTTAGCAGTATTGCAAGTGGCTTCGCGATAGTGTTTGCAGTTTTTTTTAACAAAATCGCTGGAACTCCATCTGGTCCGGCTGCCGATCCATTTTTAATTTCGTTTATAGCCGTAACAATATCTGCTTCATTAATATCTATATCCGTTAGATATTCAACATTTTCTTCTCTCATTTCTGTTTCATTATTCTCATTCGCAATTCTTGGCGTGAACTCACTCTTATATTTTTCTGCTAATATGTTGCATATTTCCTTTTTTTCATTCGTTAGCCGTCCTTCAATTCTTAGAGGGCCTATTTCTATTCTCCTTTTATTCATCTTTTTTGCATAGGAGTAAAGTACTTTGGGGTTTCTTTTTATATTTTGAAGTGTCCTTTCTTCTAAGTCCCTTTTTTCATTTTCTTTCGACTGTATAATCTTTTGTTCTGCATTTTCTATCTTACATTTTATTTCCCTCATTTTCCACACATTTTTTTCTTTTGCAAGATTTTTCTTCCACTTTTTAATTTTCTGAAATAAGATCCTTCTGTCTCTTGGTATATACGTCTTTTGTTTATTGTTTTTTTTTCGGTACATATTTTTCAACAATTTTCTCCAGTATTTTGTACAGTATATCCGTATTTACCTGTATATTATCACTTATAAATACATTTTTCCATTCTTTATTCAGTTCTTCATTTATTTCTGACCATTTTATATTCTTACTGTAAAAGTTATATTTTCCATATCCTTCCCAAAGTTTTGTGCTTTTATTAATTCTGTGATCACTTGCTTTGGAATGAACTATCAATACTATGACATTGTGGTCTGAAATTCCCGTGTTATACACTATTATTTCTTTAACATAATTCACCTCATTCACAAATACTAGATCTAGGACATTTTCCTTTCTTGTTGGAATGTGGTTTATTTGTTGCATATTATGTTCTAATAGCATATCTTGAAGCTTTTCAAATTGCCTCTTATCTTCTGCGCTACTATTACTATCTTTTTTATATGTATACATACAACCACTTTCTTCTATCCGTTCTTTCCAATCCACGAAAGGAAAGTTAAAATCTCCGGATAGGAGTATATTCCAGTCTTTATGGTTTCTACATATATCTATTTTTTCTATTATTATGTCAAACTCCTCAGTGTTTGGGGGTCTGTAAACTACAATATTCATTAGTTTTTCAAATTCAAATTCTACCGCAATCAATTCACATTCTGTGTTGCTGTATTTTTCACATAATTTTCCTTGATTTATGTCTCTTCCATATATTGCGGTTCCCCCTTGATTCCTATTTTTTCTGTCTGATCTATAAGTTTGGAAACCCTTTATCTGGTCATCACTGCCAGTCTCTTGGGAATACCATGTTTCACTTATATTTAATATATCTATTTTTTCAATTTGGGTTAGTTCTTCTAAGAACTCTATTTTCCTTTTAGAGTTACTCGTGACTAAACCCTGTGCATTCATTACTATTATGGTTTGTGTTTCCTCCCCATTATTTAATATTGGTAATAATATGGATTCTCCCATGCTTCCTTCCTGTTCTGATATGATGTTCTTTTCTTCATTTCCCGGAATTCTGCCATTAAAAAATCCAACTTTTCTATTATATTTGCTCTTTCGCCTTCATATTTATTTGAAGAGAGAGAGAGAGAGAGAGAGAGAGAGAGAGAGAGAGAGAGAGAGAGAGAGAGAGAGAGAGAGAGAGAGAGAGTTTCACTGATCCAACCTGTTTAAAATGAAGATTTTGTCAAGTCTTATGAGACAGACTGAGATGAAGAAGGATCTTTCTTCAATTTATTTTGACATTAAAGGTTTAGGTTTAAAGGCCGCTCATGAATGGCAGAGGCAAGGGACAGTGACATTGCCCTGTCAAGCAGGGCAATGCCCAAGAGACTGACCATATTACATATAATCGGCGCCCAAGCCCCCTCTCCACACAATCTAGGACAATGGTTGTCAATGGTTGCTGATAACTCAGCAGATACACCTATAGGCTCCCCCCTCCCATCCTCAGCTCACAAGGATGGTGAGGTTGCAGAGACCAAAGAAACAAACGAGTTTGAGCGGGACTCGAACCCCAGTTTGACAATCACTAGGCAAAGATGCTGCCACCAGACTACCAAAATAGTTTCAGTTTTGACAATTTCCTGATCAATATGAAAACGACGAAGTTGTTATACAAAATGGAGATATAAATATAACTTTCTCGTGCGAAAGCCTTACAGATATTCTCTTCTTTACTGTTATAGTACGATATTCTTGTCTCAGAGAAGACATATATTCAAGTCTGAATATTTCATTCGTGGGAATATGACAAGTCAAAGAAGCACCTGCGTCTTAGTCTGGCTGCAATTTCAGAAAGCTTCTAAGCTTAAATGATTTAATGGTGTGCTTTTTGAGTTTCCTTTTATACGAAAGTTTGAAAGAATGTGTGTATATATATATATATATATATATATATATATATATATATATATATATATATTTATATGTGTGTATATATATAATGTATATATATACATACACTAGTGTACGCGACCCGTTAAAATGAATGCTAAATATTTAGATATGAAGGGACGCGCATCCCCAGAGTATGACTACTCTCTCTCTCTCTCTCTCTCTCTCTCTCTCTCTCTCTCTCTCTCTCTCTCTCTCTCTCTCTCTCTCTCTCTCTCTCTCTATCCGGCAGACAGGGAGAGCTTATTATGACCGGAAAAAAAATATATGTATATATCTAGACACTTGCTCTTTTTATGTGTGTGTGTATTTGGGAGTTTGTGTGTGAACATATACCTAATTTTCTCTTTTGTGGGATAATTCGATGTCATAAATTTCCGTTTAAAACGTTATGTTTGTAGATACGCACCCTTAGATATTCCCATTTCATAGTAATCTATCCATTGATTGGCATTCAACTTGCTTGTATATACCCGTATCCTTAAGAATTCCTTGTTGGTCACCCTTAAAATGTTTGGCCTGACTTAACTTACCAACAACCTAGAGATATGTTCTTAAGATATTTCATTTTAATTGTTCATCACCTTTATTGCAGCTTGTTTATATATTTTTCCCCTCACTGGTCTATAAATATATTCTGTGTCATCATCATCATCATCTCCTCCTACGCCTATTGACGCAAAGGGCCTCGGTTATATTTTTCCAGTCCTCTCTATCTTAAGTTTTTAATTCAATACTTCTCCATTCATCATCGCCTACTTCATTCTTCATAGTCCTCAGCAATGTATGCCTCAGTCTTCCAACTCATCCAGGGCTTTGTGGAGCCCAGCTGAACTTTTGGTGAACTAATCTCTCTTGGGGAGTGCGAAGAGCATGCCCAAACCATCTCCATCTACCCCTCATCGTGATCTCATGCACATATGGCACTCGAGTAATCTCTCTTATTTTTTCAGTTCTAATACTGCTCTGCCATTCAACTCCCAATCTCCTTCTGAGGGCTTTGTTCTCAAATCTATTAAATCTATTGGAGATTGTTTCATTGTCATACCATGCCTCATATCCATAGAGTAACACCAATCTCACTAAACTGATATATAGTCTGTTTTTTATATGTAATTTCAGGCGATTTGATTTCCAAATTTTACTTAACCTAGTCATTGTCTGAATTGCTCTATTCAATCTTTCACTAAACTCTAATTCTAAAGACCCTGTATTGGAGATCATAGTTCCTAAATATGTTAATGATCCTACCTCATTAATCCTTTCTTCTTCCAATGATATTTCATCTTCCATTGCATACTCCGTTCTCATCATCTCTGTTTTTCTTCTATTTATCTTTGTTTTTCTTCTATTTATCTTGATCCCAACCACATGTGATATATCATGCATTCTGGTAAGCAAGCTTTGCATATTATGGTGTATATTTTTATAACTATTTCGAAACCTCTTGATGTTAAGAAATCATTCAATGAATATATATATATATATATATATATATATATATATATATATATATATATATATTTATATATATATATATATATTTATATTTATATATATATATATATATATATATATAGATATATATATATATATATATATATATATATATATATATATATATATATATATATATAATATTCTTGAATTTTTCTCGGTTCCTTGGATTCATTGTCAACTGGTATCGATTGTATTCCAATAAAGACAACATATAGAAAAGGTGTGTGTGTATATATATATATATATATATATATATATATATATATATATATATATATATATATGTATATATAATGCTATTATGTGTTAATCTTTTGTTAATCTAATATGTGTATATACATACATGTATATATATACATATATAAATATAAATATATTTATGTATATACATACACATATATATATATGTATATATATATGTATATATATATATATATATATATATATATATATATATATAAATATTAGTATTTATATATGTATATATATAAATGTATTTGTGTACATTATAAACTGCATGTACATAAATACACACACACACACACACACACACTATATATATATATATATATATATATATATATATATATATATATATATATATATATATATTTATACACTGTATATATATACATATATATGTTTTTATTCTGTATAAATTTTATTGTAAGCTATATATTTCTCACCAGCAACACATTCAAGGTAAAGCCGTAAAAGCATTGTGGGATATTTATAAAATAAATGACCTTCTATTGCGTCATTAAACCCGAGAATTAAGGACATTTTACTGGAAAATGGAAAACATTATTCATGAGATAATCGAAAAGGTAAATTTTAGTACAGCAGAACTCGGTTGTTAATCTATCAGGAAAATAGATTGGTTTGAAAGTATGTATGTATATATATATATATATATATATATATATATATATATATATATATATATATATTTATATACAGTATATATTTATATATGTGCGTAAATAATTTATGTAATACAGAAACAGTACCTGACCACAACCATCTCTCTCTCTCTCTCTCTCTCTCTCTCTCTCTCTCTCTCTCTCTCTCTATATATATATATATATATATATATATATATATATATATATGTGTGTGTGTGTGTGTGTGTGTGTATATACTGTATATAAAAATGTAAATATATAGTAAAATGTGATATGTTAAAGTTGATATTACTATAGTTTAATCTTTTCAAGGCCAAATGAGAGAAACACACCAAGTTGATATCTCCTACGAAAAGAAACAAAATCTTTACAAATTACGAAAATAACAAACTGACGTAAATATTTTGGCTCTGGGAAACGAAATTTGCATATCTATCTCCCTGTTTCTCGAATTCTTATTCGCCCAATTTCACGTATTGCATCGGTATACGTATTAGTCCCAGAAAAATATTGATTTTTTTCTGTTTAATATTTAACAGTGTTAATGTGGTTGTTTTCGATATTTTTTTTTCTCGTGGTTTGCCTCTTGTTAGGAAAAGAAAAAGTAATGATTATAAATTTTTTTTTCGTTTGTCTTATGAATAATATTATCAGCATGTGATTAACGATGGCTAATTTTTGGCTTATGTCATGAACAATAATTTCGACATATGAATAACAATTACTTACTTAATGCTTCTCTCATGAATAATATTTTTGGCATATGATTAATAGCTTATTTTATGCTTATCTCATGAACAATGATTTCGGCATTTGATTAACAATATTTATTTTCTGCTTATCTCATGAACAATATTTTCGGCATATGATTAACAATACTTATTTTCTGGTTATCTCATGAACAATGTTTTTGGCATATGATTAACAATAGCTTATTTTATACTTATCTCATGAACTATATTTTCGGCATATGATTAACATTAACTTATTTTACGCTTATCTCATGAACAATATTTTCGGCGTATGATTAACAATAGCTTATTTTATGCTTATATCATGAACAATAATTTTGACATATGAATAACAATTACTTAGTTTCTGCTTATCTCAAGATTAATGTTTTTGGCATATGATTAACAATAGCTTATTTTATGCTTATCTCATGAACAATAATTTCGGCATTTGATGAACAATACTTATTTTCTGCTTATCTCATTAACAATATTTTCGGCCTATGATTAACAATAGCTTATTTTTCCTCTTACGTTCGATTTTTTTTTGTGTTATAATCATTTGATTAATGATAGTTATAATAAAATGCATCTAATCCTACGTTCTAATCCTTTCTTTTGCGATTTGAGCCTCTTTTATTCAGAGACGTAGGACGCCTCCCTATTCGCTTTTGTTATTCAATTTCAAGAACAAAGAAACTGACAGCATCGGCTTTTTTTAAATTGACGAGTATTTTTTTTTCCTTTTTATTTTCTTTTTTATATTGACGAGAAAAGTTTTTTTTTTTTTTTTTTTTTTTTTTTTTTTTTTTTTTTTTTTTTTTTTTTTTTTTTTTTTCAGACCGGGAATTATGAGGGTAATCAGGCGATGAACAAATATGGGTAGCGTGGGGAACAATACACGGTTCACGTAGTGTGTGTGTGTGTGTGTATGTGTGTGTATTTGTGCGTTTAAAATGGGGGTTAGGGTTAGTAGCCATGCTATGACACAATCCCCTGGCTGTTTCAGACGTTTAAAAATCCAATCATGCGTTGCGTACATTCCGCTATCTACTGCTCGAGCGTGGAATTTGTTGTATATGGATCTTGAGCCGTGGGAATAGTTGCGTTGTTATGACAGCTACATCTGAACATTTTTTAAACCAATAAAACCAAATCATTGAATGCTCAACAAAGGGTTGTGGGTAGGAGATCGGCAAGGCTTGACAGGGAGCTCTACACATTTTAGGCGATTAAAATCTAGATCCAGCATAAGTGCTTGCGGTTTAAAGGTTTAAAACCACTCATGAATGACAGGGGCCAGGTACAGTGACATTGCCCTATCT